>NC_090277.1:72541036-72766036 GCF_040414725.1 Anabrus simplex
TTACTTAACTTCACAATGTTCTCTGGATTTAATTTGTACGCTAAATCAATGAAAAATGTGTTTTACCTAACGGTTAGCTGAATTTTGTACCTCAGTAACAACTATGAGTCTACGTGACTGAAAATTTGACTTACATCTTTGACTACTGATGAAGTTTTCTGAATAAAAGGGAATTATGCTAGAAGAAAATGGTTCAATATTATGGTATTTAGTAGTGTTTTCAATCACTAAATAACGAGATGTCACACAGTGCTACTTACAAGCTTGTACATGTTGGATTATCTTGTCTGTGAATGCAGATAGACTGATGTTGAGGTCCTCACATTCACTCTCTTTTATACTCACTTGACCACTGGCATTGAAACATTCACAAGTCTTTTACAATGTCAATGTCCAGCTTGATTGAGACCACGCCTTGTTGGCAAGTACTGTCAGCCTTGGAATTTATTAATGAGCGTAGTTGTTTATATTTGATACCTCTGCACATTACGGCCGTTCGAGAACAAGTGTTGATTAGAAATTAAAAATTAAGATGATGTTTGTTGTTTAAAGAAGCCTAACAGCTAGGAATAGGCCCTTGTGGTACGAGGTGCAAGGAAAATAACATGATAATTAAAACGTCAAAATGTATCGAATGACTAAAATCTAAAACAAATGGTGATGAAAAAGTGACCATGATTCCAAAACAGTCTGTAGATCCAATTAACAGTTCCTTATATTCAGAGATGATACTTGTTGTCCATAACCCAGGTCGCCGGCCACTCATTATGGTTATCACTGGTAAAGCAGAACAATGGCGTTCCTCCAACAGTGGTACTAATCACAGGAAATGTTGTCTCACAATGCACCACTCACAGGTAACACAAACCCATGGTGTTTCGCACGTAGTGAGACTAATCACGAGCACCGCTATTCCCGTAGAGTTCCCCACATAGTGGAACTAATTACAGGCCATGTACATTCACGGTGTTGCTCGCATAGTCGTACGAATCGCAGGCAATGGAGACCCACGGTGTATCGCATATTATGGTACCACCCACAGGCTACACGGGCCCATGGTGTTCCTCACATAGTGGTAGTAATTACAGACAACGTAGACCGAGGTGTTTCTCATAAAGTGGCGCTATTCATACGTAACTCAGACCCATTCTGAATACAGTGGAACCGACCGGGATAATCACAAGTACCGCCCAGACCCGTAGTGTTCCTCGCATAATGGCACTGCTCCTATGTAACGCAGACCCATGGTTTTCCATGCAAGGTGGTATTAGACGCAAGTAACGTCGAAACATGGTGTTCCCCATCTAATGGTGCTAATCACAAGCTCACAAGCAGTCTCATGGTTCTAGTGCCATCATCCCTTGGTCGCCCTTTCGAAAAATGAAGTACCAGATAAAGAAAGGCACAAATTGCGTGAAAATAAAAGGCTCCCTAGGCCTCGAATGTCTAATACGGTTGGGGTCGGAAAAGAGCAAGAGATGACCAAGAGAGATCGGGAAGGATAAATGAAAGTGAGGAGCCAGTAACAAGTAAGTGGAAGCAATGTAAAGACTCAGCTAAGGGGCCCCTTGTCGCCAACCCACACTCCACAATTTAGAAACCCTGGGACCCCTTTTAGTCGCTTCTTACGACAGGCACTGGATACCGTGGGTGTATTCTTCATCTGCGTCCCCCACCCACAGGGGTAATTAAAACATTATGTTAGCTTAGAGACATTACTGGATGAATACAGTAATTTTAACCGGTTGGAAGCTGGTGATCACCGGGGAAGAATTACTCCCCTACCCTCACAACCCGCAAACAGCCAGCAACACCCTATGGTTCATGCTCAACAGAACTGGTCATTCATGACTTAAGATCGTGAACTTGTTTAATTCAAACAAACAAACAAACATATACAGGACAGAGCGCACTTAAACATCTTGTTCCTCAGATGAAACAATGAGAGGTTTTCTCACCGTTACTTGCAGACAGCTCCCAAGAAGGAGGAACATTGACATGTCAGTCACTGCAGGGGATGTATCACATTTGGTATTTCAAGTTGCAGCCTTTGTAACTCCATTCGGTTATTGCGTCAGCTATAGCTGTCCTCGCTTCTCACTTCCTGAATCAAATGTTTTCGCAAAATTTGCATCTTAAATCAGTTCTATGATAGTCGAGCGATAAGAAATGGGGAAGTCATAACAGTTACTTATTCACTTATAACTGCTCCGTCCCTCCGTTAAGGTGATTAGCTGATTTGAATTCCTTCGGTGGCAAAAAATGTTCACTATCAGAATATTGGTCGGCAGTGTAGGAGATGTGCTGGAATACAATTTACAATCACTAGATTGTGTGGAAAAACTTGGCTCAGTTCCAAATCTTTCCACAGTGTTCAAAAAGTCTGACGTTGTTGATGATGATTCGTTGGTAGGACGGAGACGTTAAGCCTTGGTATTAATCGTCACGAGTAGGCTACGTGCCCACACCATATTTCATACCCCCGCTTCTTCATGGACATCTTCCCAACCACACTCCCAGATGCGCAGGTCACCCATGGGAGTCAACTCGTTACAACTGTCAGGAGGCTACACGACATCCTTGAAGCATTTTTTTAAAAGATCTTCTTCTTTCTTCTTCTTTCCTTTCTTCTTATTTACTTCTCTCCTTCTTGTCTCCTCATTTTCCAATCTCTTTAATTCTTATTTCGTTTTTTCATTTCTTTTCTGATCTCCTTTACTCTTCCCTTTCTTTCCATCTTCCTTCCTTCATTTCTTCGACATATTTTTCCTTCCTTTTCTTCGCCCTTCCTTCTTGGCCTGCACTTGTCGGTCAGTGGACCGGTATACCTTTCAGCTTTCAGTCTGCAAGCCTCTGTGAATTTACTGAATGCCGACACAATCCTCTATTTGTAACTATACTGTCACCAGATTTAGTTCTATACCTCTGACCAGGCGAGTTGGCCGTGCGGTTAGGAGCGCGCAGCTCGTATCCGGGAGAGAGTGGGTTCGAACCCCACTGTCGGCAGCCCTGAAGATGGTTTTCCGTGATTTCCCATTTTTACACGAGTCAAATGCTGTACCTTAAGTATGGCCACGGCTGCTTCCTTCCCACTCGCAGCCGTAAGACCTCTCTGTGTTGTTGCGGCGTGAAGAAAAATTGTAAACAAAAGAATGGCATCAATAAATTGGAACCTGGTCAAATAAATACCCAATAAGATGAAACATGTATGTATGTATGTAGGGAATGCAGCCGCCTACTCGTGACACGAAAATGTAACAGAATTATCATGAGCAGCTGGGAGATTGTGATGTATGCCTTAAATTAATTTAAAGCTTCCTGAATTATTCAAAGACTTGCTTCCAAGAACTCGGAGGTGTTTACGCCCACATATCACACTCCACACTTGTGGATAAGTCATGTGGAGCTAGAAACTTCCGCTCACAGTTATCATCTGAGCTAACTCCATTACATCAAAGTGTTAGCTCTCAAAACGAGAGCCTTCTGTGATACTAAACAAAGTCACTATTTGTGTCAATATACAGTATAGAACAAGGCAGGCATGATCTGACACTCGGACATACAGTATACTTATTAGACCGACAAAATAAATAAATAAATAAATAAATAAATAAATAAATAAATAAATAAATAAATAAATAAATAAATAAATAAATAAATAAATAAATAAATAAATAAATAAATAAATAAATAAATCAATAAATCAATCAATCAATCAATAAATAAACAAACAAATCAATCAATCAATCAATCAATCAATCAATCAATCAATCAATCAATCAATCAATCAATCAATCAATCAATCAATCAATCAATCAATCAATCAATCAATCAATCAATCAATCTCGATTTTGTTAATGATCTTTGAATTTGTGTTCCTTGTTTGATATAATATACAGTATTGGAAACTCCGTCCGGTCAGTGATATTTTAGCCTGGATTTAAGATCCACTCAGCCTGCATCAGGACAATTGAGGAGCTAGCTGACAGTGAGGTCTATAAAACCGAGAATAACGGCTCAGATAATTATCCGCGCTGACCACACTTCGGATCTCGGGCTAACCAGCGGCCGCTTTGGAAATCAGGGCCAATCAGACTCTTTCTCTTAACACTAACCTTAAGACGAAAAGGGAGAGTGTGAACATTCGAAGAATAAAGATGTCGAGAAGGAAGAGAAAGGATGGTGGAGAGTTTGAAAGTGAAAACTGCCACGAGCCTATAACGGAACCACTTTTCCAGTTTATGAAAATGAATTGAGCATAAATATGTCTCCTGGTCATGGCCATTCATCAAGAGCTGCTATTTTCAGAAGACCGCTAGCCATAAGACATAGCCTGCACGCTTACTAGGCAACATTACTTTACATCACAGCCTGCACGATTGTTAGGTAACAATACTTTACATCACAGCCTGCACGGTTGTTAGGTAACAATACTTTACATGAAAGCCTGCACAGTTGCTAGGTAACAATACTTTACATCATAGCCTGTACGGTTGCTAGGTAACAGTACTTTACATCACAGCCTGCACGATTGCTAGGCAAGAATACTTTACATCACAGCCTGCACGGTTGCTAGGTAACAGTATTTTACATCACAGCCTGTACGGTTGCTAGGTAACAATACTTTACATCACAGCCTGCACGGTTGCTAGGTAACAATACTTTACATCACAGTCTGCACGATTGTTAGGTAACAATACCCTACATCACAGCCTGTACGGTTGCTAGGTAACAATACTTTACATCACAGCCTGCACGGTTGCTAGGTAACAATACTTTACATCACAGCCTGCACGATTGTTAGGTAACAATACCTTACATCACAGCCTGCACGGTTGCTAGGTAACAATACTTTACATCACAGCCTGCACGGTTGCTAGGTAACAATACTTTACATCACAGCATGCACGATTGTTAGGTAACAATACCCTACATCATAACCTGCACGGTTGCTTGGTAACAATACCCTACATCACAGCCTGCACGGTTGCTAGGTAACAATACTTTACATCACAGCCTGCACGATTGTTAGGTAACAATACCCTACATCATAACCTGAACGGTTGCTAGGTAACAATACCTTACATCACAGCCTGCACGATTGTTAGGTAACAATACCCTACATCATAGCCTGCACGGTTGCTAGGTAACAATACCTTACATCACTGCCTGCACGGTTGCTAGGTAACAATACCCTACATCACAGCCTGCACGGTTGCTAGGTAACAATACTTTACATCACAGCCTGCACGATTGTTAGGTAACAATACCCTACATCATAACCTGCACGGTTGCTAGGTAACAATACCTTACATCACAGCCTGCACGATTGTTAGGTAACAATACCCTACATCATAACCTGCACGGTTGCTAGGTAACAATACCCTACATCACAGCCTGCACGGTTGCTAGGTAACAATACTTTACATCACAGCCTGCACGATTGTTAGGTAACAATACCCTACATCATAACCTGCACGGTTGCTAGGTAACAATACCTTACATCACAGCCTGCACGATTGTTAGGTAACAATACCCTACATCATAGCCTGCACGGTTGGTAGGTAACAATACCTTACATCACTGCCTGCACGATTGTGAGGTAACAACACCCTACATCATAGCCTGCCCGGTTGCTAAGTAAAAATACCTTACGTCACATTAACCTTCGTAAATCAAATTTTCAGATGACCCCCAGCCATAAGATATATTTATGTCAACTTGATACCTCAGGGTCGTAGAGGAGCTACAGTTGACGATGCCCAGTAAGATAGGAACAATTCAATTTAGTGGTCTAGCACAAGGAGATCGAAACAATGCCAGGCTTAGACAAAAGCTCCGTAGTTATTATTGCGCGTGATCGTATTGAGAATCCCAGGTGGTGGTGCTGATTATTGTTTTAAGTGGAAGTACAATTGGATAACTATCGTCTATATAATAATCAGAGAGAAGAAACGGTAGAGATGCGACACTTGGAAAAAATAAGGTATCGCCCGAAGAAAGGCAAGGACGACGGAGGGCGTGGAAATGAAAGAATCCGTAGGCGTTGCAACCTAATACTGTCGGGGGTCGGAAAAGAACAAGTGTTGACCAAGTGAGGTCGAATAGGATAGATGAAATTGAGAAGACTAGCACAAATAATTGGAAGCAATAACAGCATTCAGCTAAAGGCCCCGTGGTCGACAACCCACGCTCCCAAGTTGAGAGCCCTAGAGGCCCATTTTGGTCGCCTCTTACGACAGGCAGGGGATACCGTGGGTGTTATTTTACCGCCCCCACCCACAGGGGATAAAGTATTGTTTATTAATATTTGGATGAACTTTATTTATCAAATACTCGTGGTCCTTCATTTGTCTTATTGAAGTAAAAACTGGACATAATAGAAACAGGAGAAGAGCGGTCAGGAGATAAGTGGTAAGAAGAAACTGACATCAACGAAAGAAGTCGGGATGCATTTGAAGAAAAAAATGGAGAATTTAAAAGTAAATTTATTAGAGACTAGCAATTACACGCGGACTTCGTAATCGTAATCGTTCCTCGGTACTGTACTAAGATATTACCTGAAAATCCCTAAAATATAAAAACTCATTGGATAATTGAGTTTCGTTTACGCTAGAAACTCTCTGGAAACCACGTTTGTGGTTTTGCCCTTTGGGGCTAAGATGACGATGCGACATAGAACTGTACATGTGAGAAACAGTCTTCTCTTTAGATTTTAGATATAAGTATACTCGTAACAAGAATTCACCCCGTGTATCAGTACTTCCTCTAGCCCCACCCACACCTCGGTGGACTTATAAAAAAACAACAAAATGCATGTCTCTTTACTTTTAAAGGAGACTCCAAATACCAATTTTTATGCCTGTAAGATGTTACATTACTGAGGTATCACTCCTGTTCACCCCTATTAATGAATTTTCCAAAAAAAGAAAGTAGGCGTTTCTTTATTTTTAAAGTAGCTTCCAAATACCAATTTTCATGTCTGTAACTTCTTCAGTTTTTTGGATATAAGTATTCTCATAAGAGGTATTCAATCCCTTTCTCACCTTTTTCGCCACCCTTAGTGCGATTTTCCGGAAATAAAAAAGGTGTTTTTTATTTTTAAAGGAGATTCCAAATAGCAATTTTTACGTCCGTAAACGTTTAAGTTTTTTAGATATAGATGTACTTTACCGTACTTATTTAATGAATTCACTCCCCCATCCCCCTTTTCACCCCCTTAGCGATGGAATATCCAAAAATCCGCACTTAGTGAGCGCCGACACTGTAATATTTATGTATCCCCAAAATTTCATTTCTTTATGTTCAGTAGTTTTGGTTCGGTGATGATGAATCAGCCAGTCAGGACGTGCTATTTTGTATATATAGATATATTTCAGACATTATTTAATAATATCTTCGGAGACGAAGTAAAGTCTTAGGGAGAAGGAAGACGTGTCTGGAGGTCATCAGAAGAAAAACGAGGTGTGAAAGCAGAATGTAGAGAAGATTTGTCTTTTTGAAACGGCTCTTGATGCGAGGGAACAACAACAGCGCACGATCGTACAAGGAAGGAGAATGTCGGTGAACCAGTTCATGACAGGTGATAAACAAATCTCCACAATGTGTCTGCACCCATTGTGGGCGGCCTTGAGTCCAGACTGAACCACTTAACGAAAATGCGAGAAGGCAATGAGTCAACAACGTAACACAATATATTATTTTCTCCTGTGTGGAAGCTGGACCGCTGAGTGACGTCAGACGTTTCAATTATCTTTCGGTGCTGCCGGAGGTAGCGTTTCATTCCCTACATAGTGCGTTGTATGCGCTGTAGTTACTTCACGTTACAGGAAGACAGCAGACAAAGTATTAAATAAATCAATAAATCAATCAATAAATAATAGTCTATAGATATAAGACTAAAAAAATGGAAAGGATATTTCACATGACAACAAATATATACAATAAGAGATCTCTATCCTGGAACTTGAAATTAAGAGAGAAATGTTACATGCAACAGAAACTCTTAAACTTACAAGAATTGGGGATGTTGAAAAATTAGAAAAATTGAAAGCAGAATTTTGAGAAAAATACTGGGACCTTTAAGAAACAACAATGCCAAATTTAGACTACGATGAAACAGACAGCTGTATTTAAAAGTTGAAAAACTGACAACTGTAATGAGGAAAAGAAGACACCGTAGAATGAATAACAATAGACTAAATAAACAAATCTTAAACTTAGTGAACAGTTAAAAATCCAAGCCAACGTGGTTCAATGAAATTGAAAAGAATTTGAAAAACGCTGGAATTAAAATAGATGCGATAGAAAACAGAGAAGTAACACGAAAGGCAAAAGAGAAAGAAATTAACAACTGGAAGAAAATGGACTCAAGTGAAAAAGGAACCACATTCTGAGAAAATGAAGCAAGTTTGGAAACGAAGAAAGTTAAATGAAAATAAAAGAAACCAAAGTTGATTCACCGTACCCTCAAAAGCGTTATTCGGAGAGGAAGAAGAAGAAGAAGAAGAAGAAGAAGAAGAAGAAGAAGAAGTCTCCAAATTAAATAATATGTTCTGCTGTAATGGCAAATTTTGGTAAGGAACAAGATCTGTTCAGACTGTTAGCAAAGTGAAAGTATTACAGTACTATAAGGTGCAGAAATAAACACTCGAAATATTGTAAAATACTGCGTACAAACTGAACTAAAATTTGAACTGCAATCGGCATATATCACTCAACAATCGCATTTCCATGAAGAAAATTAATTAACGCTAAATATTTGAACAATGGAGCCTCCCTGGCTCAGGATCCCTCTCACCGCAGGGTTCCGTGGTTCATATCTCTTTCACTCAATGTGAGATTTGTGCCGGAAATACCGGAAGCAGGACAAGTTTATCTCCGGTTCTGCCTGTCATCACTGATTCCAGAAAAACTCTCCAATTCATTTCACTTCATCTGTCAGTCATTATTCATTGCCCCGGTAGAATGTGAATGTGTCCTGAGCGCTGAGGATATTCATTTCATTTGAACAATGAGCACGTGACTCCTGAACGAGGAGACTTATTGTTAATACTGAAAATATTTCTTAGCAGTCAAAGTAGGAGACCCCATACTGCGGAGAACGTAAAATTAAGCAATTTACTGAATTATACCAAAAGTTGAAGGGGAGAAAAGGCCCGGATAGCTCTATCAAACACATTTCGAAAATCCTTTCCGGCCTAAATGCAGTTCTAGAAAAACAGCCTAAAATTGCTTGATTCTTTACTCGGCTTCTTTCTGATTGAAATCGTAGCCTAGAGGCGCGCAGCTGTGAGCTTGCATCCGGGAGATAGTAGGTTCGAATCCCACTATCGGCAGCCTTGAAGATGGTTCTCCGTGGTTTCCCATTTTCACACCAGGAAAATGCTGGGTTGTACCTTAATTAAGGCCACGACCGCTTCCTTCCAACTCCTAGGCCTTTCCTATCCCATCGTCGCCATAAGACCTATCTGTGTCGGTGCGACGTAAAACCCCTAGAAAAAAAAATCGTAGCCAAATTAAATATTTTACGTAACTGTCTTTGTAATGTGTTCCTTGGTTCAATACCCTCGAGCGTTTCTTTATTTTTAAAACATGACCACACCGATTGTAGTTTTAAGGGGTTAAGTGAAACGCTGCATTTACCTACATTAGCGCTTGTAGTGGTAGAAAAAGGCAAACTGCCAATTTAATCGACCAATTAACGATGAGTAAAAAAGGATTGCAATTATCAGGAATAAATAAGGAATACTTTTTAGTAGATTGCGCTACTGCTCACTGCATATACCAGACTCTACAAGTAGAAGCATGCTGTACATTGGCCGAATTTTCCAATCCAGTCTCGAAATTGTTAGAGCGCTAATCGTCTGAACAGATACTCTCTGTGATTGGACGAGCACCTAACGCAATCTGTGTCTCGGAGCTTATAAAATTGCCTTCATTATTCGGGAGGTCGGAGGTAATTAGCGCTCAGTCAGGTTTCGTAATTAACACAGCGGCAGATCTCGTTCACAAACTTGGCGATTAAAATACTCATTTACATGTATGTCATTCCGTGCGCGAAGAGTCGTCCAATTAAAGAATGCACTGTGGACGCCACAGTGTCCACACTTCATGAAAGAGTTATTAAAGAGAGGAAACGAAGTGAAGCGTAATAAAGTAATTGTAAAAGACGAGTGTGGAGCAGTAAACAGAGTAGTGGGCATATTGATAAAGAGCAATATTGAATGAACTAAGAAGTACATTCCTTCATTGTAATCACCTTTTGGCAAATGTCGGGGAAGTCGTTGGGGACCGTTGGCCAGACGTTCTCTGTTGACGACAGCGACAGAGCGCCCTACTGTGCAATGGTACGTCGGGAAATCGGCGGTCTCGAAGGGGTTCTTTCAACTTCGGAAATAGGTGGAAGTCACAAGGGCTCGTGTCTGGTGAATACGGAGGGTGTTCCAAAACCTCTCACTGCCGCCTTGTAATAAGGGCTTCATACTGCGATATGACAACATGCGTTGTCATGCAACAACCTAGGATGATCGCCTCGCAATGAACGTCGACGTTCGCGCCGCATAGCCGGACGCAGATGTCACTGTAGTAGTCACTGTTCACAGTTTGTCCCTCAGGCACAGCTCTCGTAAGAATAACAGCCTCGTAGTCACAATCAGCATAAGCTCCACTGACTGCGTTCCTGTCGAAATTTCTGTGGACGTAGAGAACGTGGGTGACGCCATTCATTTAGGCCAATACGCTGCAGAAGTGCGTCTCCTTCGTATCTGCCCAGGTTGATGACAGCCAGGGCATAATGATGCCATTTATGTACATCGCTGAGCTGATGTGGAACCCAACGGGACGCAGGTTTCCTCGTGTTAAGATATTTCGTCAGTATGTGCGCACACCGTTTGAGACCAACATGTATGGATAATTCCCGAACAGTCCATCGATGGTCTACGGAAATGAGACCACTCTGATCTCATTCTGACCAACACCAAACGCCTTGACCCATCGCGCAATCGTTCAGTACGGCAATGCATTCTCACCACAGGCTTCACATAATTCTCGATAACATTCTGATGCATTTTTACCACGACCAACCTCGATTTTAATCCACGAACGCCGATCACCTTCTGAAAACGTATTTTACAATGGTGACATCTACACTCTTCACTTCAACGTCACACAGCAACAACACTCCCAACTGGACGTGCACACTACAGCGCCATATGAACGCTCACATATCCCGATCTACTGCGAGTGTCTGGACTACTTTCCTTACAGCCCTCGTAAAATAATTGTAAAAGAGAAATATACAGATTGTGGATTATTTATTTATTTATTTATTTATTTATTTATTTATTTATTTATTTATTTATTTATTTATTTATTTATAGTGGTCTTTTCTTAGACTTAGCCATGTGCATTACAGGAAATAGAAGGCATACAATATTATATTATCAAAAATGGCTAACTGGGTAACCAAAGTGAAAAAAGATGCTAGATAGAATAGGAATGGAAGATTATTGGGATAAAGAGATTCAGAACAAAGAAAGAAGCTGAGTAAGAAAGCAACAGTTCCAGTGAGTGATACTGAAAAGCAGGTGATCATCTCAGAATGTGGGACCAAAAGAGCATTATTGGCATTCTGTGAGATTAGAAAAAAAAAAATTGTCCAGATAGAAAGTCTTACTAATAGAGATGAAAGAGGTATGGTGTGGTGATTAATGGGTATCTATAAGAATAAGGGTCATGGTGAGAAACATGACGAGAATTGTTGTTGTTTGTTATGTGGAGAAATTTGGGGAAAGGAAAATGGAGCAGAAGTAATAAATAAATAAATATGAAAAAATAATATATTTTCATTAAAACGTTTCCAACCGGGCGAGTTGGCCGTGTGGTTAGAAGAGCGTAGCTGTGGATTTGCATCCCGGAGATAGTGGGTTCGAACTACACTGTCGGCAGCCCTGAAGTTGGTATTCCGTGGTTTCCCATTTTGACACAAGACAAATGCTGGGCCTGTACCTTAATTAAGGCCGCGTATACTTCTTTCTTATTCCTAGCCTTTTCCTGACCCATCGTCGCCATAATACGTATCTGTGTCGGTCCGACGAAAAGCAACTAACACTAACAGGACGAGAAAGGAAAGGAGAAAGATCATTATTATTACTACTAGAAGACCCGCGCTGCCCCATAGCATTCGTTATAGTCGGTGTAGTCATGTTGTTTTGCCTGCCCTTTCCAATGGTATGCGCAGTTCGCAGTCAGAATTAATCTATCATGCCGCCTGTTTTGTTAAAATCTCTCGGTATATTCGCTTTTCTTAAATCCTGTACTCTTGATGTATAGGTTCGTATTGTGTCGTAGAAGGCAATGGTACCTTTAATCGCAGTTCTCTTGTGAGCTTATGGGTTAGTCCAGAAGGAGCGTTTTTTCCCAGGTAGAGAATTTTTTAAGATACATGGCCTCCACTCTTTCTAGTGTAGCTAGGTTATCCTTCGATACGTGTTCCCAGATAATGTCATGATGGGGTCTGTTTGAACGTAGACTTTTTCTCTTAGTAGCATTCAAGTTATTAGGAACGTTCTGCAATCTGTTCAATATACTGGAATCTGGGAAAGGTCAGCGAATCAAAGAGTATCTAGGAGGGAATAGCATTCTTCCTTTATAAGAGGAAGTGTTTACTCTCTGGCTTGAATCAAACATGTTTGCATGCAATCACATCACTAAGCATAACAATCACATAATTATATCATAATATTTATGAAAGTGTCAGTCGCTTAGCAACCTGCTAAGCACATAATGTATTGCGGGTTAGGGTAAGCCTTCGCCTGCAGTTATTGGAGTGATCATATTATGATTTGATGTAATGCTTACTCAGACTTGGCTCAACGTAGAGACCTATCAATGTCTCATAATTTACCGGCAGGTAATTCTGGAGAGAATAAAACAAAAATCAAGCAAACCATTCCAGTAGAACGGGCGGATGGATTTGCCAACGCTACTTTTGTACTCTCTTCTCATATATAGACTATTATGAATAAACAATAAAAATGTTATTGTTTCTAGGTCCTACTAACTACCACTTCGGTTTCCCGACACGCCGAGGTACCGGAGTTTTGTTCTACAGGACCTCTTTTACGTGCCATTAAATTTACAAAAACGAGGTTGACGAATTTGCACACCTTCAAATACCACAGGACTGATCCAGGGTACAACCTGCCAAGTTGGGGCCAAAAGGCCAGCGTCTTAACCACCTGAGCCACTCTGTCTGTTATTATTATTATTATTATTATTATTATTATTATTATTATTATTTAATAATAGTTGTAAACAGCCATATTTAGAACAGCACAAAGTACTTAGACTTTGTTTTGCACTCATGTTCCTTTCATTAATTCGTGTGGCCGTCTTTTCTCTCTCTGGTCCAAGATGTTGAAGTATCTTTCTTCGACTTGTCGTTTTGCACAGCTTGGTTCTTTCAGTCCCCTGTTTGGCTCAGAATGTTGGTCACCCAATTAGGCACGGAGATGTTGTGTTGATCCACGGATGTCGCCGGACTAGAATGATGTAAAGATAGCGATGGGAGTGACTACACAGACCTCGTGGTCATTCGAAGGAGCGATGACTGGATATGGAAGTGAGCGGCCTCAGATCGAAAGATGGTTTCGGCAGAAGGAAGTGACGAAGGGTGAGCAGAGTAGCAGAGCCAGAGAATCAGAGTAGGTGAAGCGTAATAATTAAGATAGGGGTCCCGCAGAGCAGTGATTTAAAACCTTTATTTTTTGTTATATACGTCAATGATACAAGAAAATAACTGGGATCACAGATAAGACAAACAGTGGATGATGTTTTACTGTATAGAGCAGGTTGTGAGCGACTGTGGGGAACTGAAACAGTGCAGGGAGATGGACAGCAGGCAATGGTACGAATGTAAATGGGATGAAAAGTCAAGTTGTAAGTTTCACGAACAAGAAATGTCCTCTCAGTTTTAACTATTGTGTTTAGAGGATGATAGTACTTCAACTGTCGTGATTGTTTTAAGAGAAAGTGCAACCAGGAAACCATTCTCTTTACATCGTTAATCAGAGAGAGGAAATGAAGATATCGGCCAAAGAAAGACAAGGGCCACGCAGGGTGTGACAATGAAAGACTCCCTAGCCCTCGAGTGCTTTAATACGGTCGGGGTCGGAAAAGAACAGAAGGTGACCAAGGGAGGTCGGACAAAATAGTTGAAAGTAAGGAACCTGAAACAACTAAGTCGAAGCAATGCTAGGATTCAGCTATCGGCCCCGTGGTTGCTAACCCACGCTCCCAAACCGAGAGCCCCTGGAGCTCCTTTTAGTCGCCTCTTACGACATGCAGGCAGTACAGTGGGTGTTATTCTACCTCCCTCACCCACAGGGGTTGATAGTACATCACGGGGAACACACTAAGTACCTAGGTGTTAATGTAAGGAAAGTTCTTCATTGGGTTAGTAAAATGAGCGATATTGTAAATAAAGGTTACAGATCTCTTCACATGGTTGTGAGAGTATTTAGGGGTTGTAATAAGGATGTAAAGGAGAGGGCGTATAAGTCTCTGGTACGACCGCAGTACAGTGTATGGGACCGTCATCAGCACCACTTGATAGGAGAACGGGAAAAAATTCAAGGGAAAGGAGCTCGATTTGTTCTGGATGATTTGCGACAAAGAAGTAGTGTTACTAAAATGTTTGGCCTCGGAAGACTAACTGGGAGTAAGGAGACGAGATGATCGACTACGTGATATGTTTCCAGCTGTCAGCGGAGAGTTGGCGTCGAATGGTTTAAGTACACGAATAAGCTTTAGCGGAGCTTTTAGAAATAGGAGTGATCATGATATGAAGAAAACGTTGGAAATTCAAGAGGACGAATTGGACAAATATTCATTTATAGGAGGAGGAGTAATGGATTGGAATAACGGAAATGTTCGATAAATTTATAACTTCTTTGAAAGGTCGGTAAATAATTAAGAGGGAATCTACCACCTGGGCGACATCATTGATGACTGATTGGACTTGTAACGTTGCCAGATATATTAAGTTTGACAAGAAAGTCTTCATTGGACGCCTCAGTTGCTAAAGATCAATGATTATGTCAATATTATATTATTAAAAACAAAGTGAGCTCATGTCTGAATGAGGAAGTACCGAATATCTCCCGAGCTCTTGTTTGTAAATGAGTGCCATTAGGCGTGTCCATTTGGCACTGACGTTACAGGAACGGCTTTTCTCACTGAAGTTCAATGTCACACGTGAGGTATAAAAATGACTAGCATCTCCTCCAGCAGTATCAGTCTCCGACAACCAACCCTACAATCATGTACAAGCTGGTAAGAAAGAAACCATCGCACTTTGTTTGACAACATGAGAAATATACTGTAGCATTCGCTTTTCTATCGTTGTCATACGAAATGTCAATTATCAATAGGAACAGGATTTGAGACACGAATAGGTTAGCCGGGCTGAGTGGCTCAGACGGTTGAGGCGCTGGCCTTCTGACCCCAACTGGCCAGGTTCGATCCTGGCTCAGTCCGGTGGTATTTGAAAGTGCTCAAATACATCAGCCTCGTGTCGGTAGATTTACTGGCACGTAAAAAGAACTCCTCCGGGACAAAATTTCGGCACCTCGGCGTCTCCGAAAACCGTAAAAGAGTAGTTAGTAGGAAGTAAAGCAAATAACATTATTATTACGAATAGGTTGGAATGCTTTTGAACAAGGCGCAAGTATTCTCTAGCCGCTGTACAAATATGTCGGTGAGTTGCATAACTTTCAGGGGTTCTCATAGTTCAGATCGCTAGTATTTATACAAATCTCACTGCAGAAGTGCTGTGCGGGTAGCAGACACTTGCGCGTTGGTTAAATACGTATGCAGTCTGACTTAATCGTGCCTGACATTCGTTTCCCTATTTCTATTTATAATTTCCTATTTTTCTCAAGAGAGACCTTGAACAATCCATTGAAAAATATTATCTCGGCCATTTCAAACGATATATCTGTAAATGTCTAATTATATCACTTGCCATGGTCTGCTCTTTCATGTTCGTTGTTCACTTTCCATAACTTCGATGTACACATGTTTTATCTTAATTAAAATAATTATTGAACATAAATTTCATGACAGCTTTCATTAGGGGGTAAATTTTATAATGAGTGATTCAAAAAGTTTGTGCAGAGAATTCAGTAGCCTGTAGAGGGGTCAAAATACAATAACTCTCAAACAATAAGGCATAGACTTGGCTCCTCCATATGACTGGGTCCTGTTCTGTACGTCTGGATTCTTAATAGCATCGTAAACCCTGCAAGCTCAAGGAATGTCTCCACAAAAGTCTTCCTTGGTCTTCCTCGTGGGTGCTTTTACCGTGAATATGCCTTAGTCTATCATTCATCCATGGAAGTTGTCCATTCCTCATTTAACCTACCTGCTCTTTCTGTCTAAAACCTTAGTACTGGTCTTCTGTGTTCAGATAATTTTCCACCGCCTACTCCAACACTACATTTTGAAATCTTGTAACTTCACGTTCTCTCTTTGTTTAGCCTACCAGTACGAAGCAACAGAGCAAAGGTATGCTTTCAGTATTATTCTCCTTCAGCCGAGGGACGGTTTACTTTTTTTTCAGATTTATCTTTCCTTAATGCTCTACATTTCTGAACAATTCAGAACCACAATCACTGAAGTGACAAGCAGTTGCATATACAGTAACGTGACAGTCACTGGACACTGAATGTTGTCTATGTTCGAGCTCTCACCCACCGTTCTGCGTGACCTAGCGCTTCGTCCTAGATTAAACGTTCTTGTTGGGAATTTACTGTATTTCAACCCCTCTATGGGCTATTTCACTTCCTGCGAAACCTTTAGAACTACCTTGTATGTAAAAATAACATTCTCTAAGCTCATTTCTTTGAAGCAAGTAATTTATCTTTTGTAACTTTTTATCAGAGTAAAATTATAAGAATTGATATAAGAGGTAACGATTAATACATCTCCTGGGGGATGTCTCAGATATTCGATAATATATTCTTGATATAAATCGGAAAGTATCATGTAAATATTTAATTAATTCCAGTATTTAAAATGTAGGCCCAATTCAACTAAAAGGAAAATAATGTGCACATTTGATATGAAATTCTGAGGTAATTACCAGGCTTCTGCAAATCTGAAGATTACTCCTTTTATGAGTTGTAAACACGTATTTTAACATGCAAAGTTTTGTATAAACACCATTTATAGTTTGTTACTAATAATTTTACTGAAGGTGTACCTCTTCTCCTGTAAGTGGAAGTAAAACAGGAGCACCTCGTGTTCTATAATTCAAATCTTTTCAAAGTGTTGTTTCTATGGTTACAGCTGTTCATCCTGGTCGTCGCCGTCCTGGCTCTCTCCTCTGCTCAGATCCTGCTCGGAGGTATCTCAGGACAGTCCGTAGCTCAGGCCCACAGTCCATTCGCCGCCAGCTACTCAGGCCGAGTTCAGACACACTCTGCCGGAGTACTCATCGGTTAAAATATCCAACGCTTTCTATGTGTAAATAAAAAAATAAATAAAATGTATAAAATTTACTCTTATTGTGTTGTTATTTCATTACAATTACTACAGCCAAATGATGAGGCTATCAGACCTTCAGGGAACAACTGGTCTAACAACTTCTAGAATAAGAGCATTTCCCGAGAAAAGGTAAGGAATAATTAATAAAAAGCCGCTAGATATTGCCATTGACCTAAATTCCTTCATGAAACATGAATAACATAGGATGTTAATTAATTAATAAGCTTGGGGCATGTTCCCTCACTGGAGGAAACCTTTGGTTTTTAAGTGCAAATTATCAATTTTTCCAAAGAATGATCAGTCATTTGTCACAACAGGATATATTTACCTTTTTCCCCCGCAGAGTAGTTCAAATAGGCTCTCTGTTTGGGTTTTGGCGCCATTAACAAACGGGAGAAAATACAAAGCTGACAGCACTGAAAACAAGATTACTGAAGATTTGCAAGAGGTCTAGGAGTGGCATTTGTCACTGAACCGTCCAGGTATTGAATGAAGAAGACATTTGAAATGAAATGCAAATACACTATTACAGAGATAGAACCACATAAAAATCATCGTTATTCTCTCAGTTTCATACTTTGGTGCTGCATCGATTCATCTCTTACTTCGGCAGTCTCCTTCAGTTTCTCGTAACTTTGTTATCAGATGACAATCATTAGACTTGGAAATGACTTAGCATGGAGAGTAGAATGTAAAGAAGAGAACGTTCGGAGCTAAGTCAAAGTGGAGAATGAATTCAACCTTCTTAAAAAATCATGACACGTATCAGGATATAGAAAGAGAATGGGTGGCATACAGGGATGCTGTAGTAGAAACAGCAAGGGAATGCCTAGGAACAACTGTGTGTAAAGATTGGAAAAGGTGAAAGTCTTAGTGGAATGATGAAGTGAGAGCAGCTTGTAAATGTAAAAAGAAGGCTTATCAGAAATGGCTCAAAACAAGGGCTGAGGCAGACAGGGATTTGTACGTAGACGAAAGAAACAGAGCGAAACAAATAGTTATTGAATACAAAAAGAAGTCGTGGGAAGATTTTGGTAATAACCTGCAAAGGCTAGGTCAAGCAGAGGGAAACCTTTCTGGACAGTAATAAAGAATCTTAGGAAGGGAGGGAAAAAGGAAATGAACAGTGTTTTGAGTAAATCATGTGAACTCATAATAGATCCCAGGGAATCACTGGACAGGTGGAGGGAATATTTTGAACATATTCTCAACGTAAAAGAAAATCTTTCTGGTGGTGTTGCGAACAGCCAAGCTCATAGGGAGGAGAAAAGTGATGTTGGTGAAATTATGCTTGAGGAAGTGGAAAGGATGGTAAATAAACTCCATTGTCATAAAGCGGCAGGAATAGATGAATGTAGACCTGAAATGCTGAAGTATAGTGGGAAGGCAGGGATGAAATGGCTTCACAGAGTAATACGATTAGCATGGAGTGTTGGTAAGGTACCTTCAAATTGGACAAAAGCAGCAATTGCACATATCTATAAGCAAGGGAACAGGAAGGATTGCAACAACTATCGAGGTATCTCATTGATTAGTATACCAGGCAAAGTATTCACTGGCATCTTGGAAGGGAGGGTGCGATCAGTCGTTGAGAGGAAGTTGGATGAAAAATAGTGTGGTTTCAGATCACAGAGGGGCTGTCAGGATCAGATTTTCAGTTCGCCATACTGAAGGACTATGGAATTAAAGGTAGGTTACTAAAATCAATCAAAGACAATTATGTTGACAATTGGGCTTCAGAGAGAATTGATGGTAGAATGAGTTCTTGCTTCAGGGTACTTACAGGGGTTAGACAAGTCGGTAATCTTTCACCTTTGCTGTTCGCAGTTTACATGGATCATCTGCTGAAAGATATAAAATGGCAAGGAGGGATTCAGTTAGGTGAGATTATTATGGTCTTATTAGGAAGAGTTCTTTTAATCTAATTATTCTATCGTATGTCTGACTTTGAGCTATTGACATCCATTCTCCGTCCTAACCTCACGAACAATTTTAGACTTTCCCAGCCCTACAAGAAGGACATCAAAGCAGAGGTATCCCTATGCCTGAACAAATTAATCGAGGTTAATCTGTACGTATGCCACGGTAAAACGTTTAGTTTTGAACACGTGCGAAATAAAATGCTACATTTATTCGGAGACTGTTTCGAAGTCTGTGAAGGTAGTCCTATATGCACGCGACATCGCTTTTAGAGTCACATTCCTCACAAATGTAAGGTTGAGACAAGTAATTAAGCGAACCTTCACAAATGTTAAGAACTCTTTCGAAATTGATACCTCCACACGGAGCGCATGGAATTATAGGATTATTGGAGTCTTATTTGTTCTCTTAGTCGGCCAATTACACTGTCCAAGTGTCGAATCCAGCCCCTTTCCTCCACGGGGTATACTTACAACATGAACCTGAAGCACAATAGACGCTTTAGCAGTTAGGATCCTTTCCAGAAGACCTGTGTTTGATTTCCGACTACTATTGTTGAACATGCGGGGTTACGACGGAGTTACCAAACATCCATTACTTCACATTCCACATAACATCTCGTTCCTCAGATGAAATAATGAGAGGATTTCTCACTGTAACTTGCACACAGCTCCTAATAGGGAAGAACATTGACATGTCAGTCACTGCAAGTAATGTATCACATTTGGTACTTTCAAACTAGATCCATTCAGTTATTGCGTAAGATATGGATGACCTCGCTTCTCACTTGCTGGCAAATAACCCTGATATTTGCATCTTCAAAGTATTCTACGACTGAGGAGCGATAAGAAACAGGGAAGTTGATTTGCGATCATAACAGTGATGTGAATAATGTACTTTGAGCTTTTTCTTTATCTGCCCGTCCATTTTCTCCATCACAATGTTGGCCGGCACGATAGAAGACGTCGTGGCTATCAATATCTAATCACTAGATTCCATGGCAAAATCCTGGATTCAATACCAAACCTCTTCCCATAATGTATATGACGCCGCTGATAGGCATTCGTCCGACGGATGGGGACGTTAAGCCTTGATCAGACATCTTGCCGGTACTGGGTTTGATACTCCTCGTACCTCATTATAATAATTTTGATTATGGGCACCAAACACAGGGACTTACATCCTCAATATACCGTCGGTTATTCACAGCGGTAAAAGCCATGGGCATAATAAATAAATAAACTGATTAATAAATTGGAAGGAACAAGATTACCTTAGCCAACAAGTGGTACATCGACTTAATTAAGTGACCTCATGCTTTATTTGAAACTTTAACTTGAAAAAAGTCCCAACTCTAAGGAAGAGATAATTTTCCGGAGAAAAAATTTCTATCGGGCACATATATTTTTATTTTTGGAGAGACATATTATCTGGAAGAAATTTTTCTGAAAAATACGTACGAAATACCTCAGCACGTATATTTTTTATGGAGAGAGACTTTATACAAATCAATGGGTTTATAAGTTTTAGATCTTTTAGTATAAAAGTTGAAGGGGAAGTGCGGTATTTGTAACTTGTAATTTTTCATAGAGGTCAAAGTATTGTTACTCAATACATAACATTTTATTGATTCAAAAGAGTAACTTGATGTAAGTCAAACATAATGAACGTCGCTCATTTCATAGGTTATGTGTGGTATGTTTTAACATTTCTTATGTTCTGTACATTATCTGGTACTAGATTTTTGCACCGCTTACGTAAGTCTGGTACTTCTTCACTTTTATTTTGCTAGTGGCTTTACGTCGCACCGACACAGATAGGTCTTATGGCGGCGATGGGATAGAAAAGGTCTAGGAGTTGGAAGGAAGCGGCCGTGGCCTAAATAAGCTACAGCCCCAGCATTTACCTTGTGTGAAAATGGAAACCACGGAAAACCACCTTCAGGGCTGCCGAAAGTGGTATTCGAACCCGCTGTCTCCCGAGTGCAAGCTCACAGTCTCCATCGGGCAGAATTATCAGGCAGCCGCGTTACTTATAATAAACAGACTTGGCCCTTCATATTCGAGCACTAAATTAATTTCTGTTACAGAAGCTACTCGGAATGTATATGTATATATGTATATATTTCTAAACGTGGGGTTAGAACATTATTGTTGCACTTTGCTTTCTAGTCCAATCAAGTGGATTCCAGATCTGAGTAACATCCTGCCTCCTTCGAGCAGAAGGCAAAAGTATCTTGTTCATCTATGGTCAAGAATGTTTAAGAACATAGCACTCCCAATACATGAATGCGTGTGTCAACTAGGAACATCTAGACTGAAGCCCCACAAACCGGCGGTAAAACTGCCTTCGAAGTGATAAACAATCACTCTAATCCCTCAGGCAAACGGCTGAATGAGTGGACATCTTCTAGACCACCAGGCGTCCTGACAGTTGAGGACCCAAGTGTTATTGGCTGGAGTATTATATGCGCCTTCGGAGGAACCGTTTGTGTTCTTCGTAACTGGGGTTGGACACAGAGCCCTCACTGCAACTGTGCTATCATTCCACAAACAATGGAACACATAATGTTGGACATCCACCCGTGCCTTATTTGGAAGTCGTCAGGACTCGATCAAGAGTTCAAATGTACAAATCTAATCTCTCAGTTGTATGAGACATATCGTTACTTACGGACCTGTATTATTTTCGTTTTATGTTTTTATGTTGTATTCCGTCATATACCAAATAATAAATAATTGTGAACGTTACTTATGAGAATGAGTTTATCGGTTCCTCCTTAAAAGGTGCATCATTAATATATGTGTGTTTACGAGAATTACAGACAGACAACTCAATTAAAAGACTCCTGCAAGCCATTTTGTAATAACACGTAACACTTTATTTTCTGGATAAGCAAAATAACTTCAGTAATCCGGCTGCAGTTCTCTAACAGCTCAATTCCGTATTGAATACCGCAATATCTTGGAAAGGAGATATATATTTAGAGAATAATAATGAGAATAATTTTTTGGTTTTTATATGTTTATTTATAAAAATAAGCTACTCTGCTATCACAGTCTTTTAACCAATAAGTACTCCGCTTGTGGAGATCTGTGCCCTGGCGGAGGAGCTGATACCAGTGGGATGAGCTCCGTAGGCTCCGAGAGACACAACACCGGGGGCAGCAGCGAGGTACTGAGCTGAAGCCATGGCGAGGACAGCCACGATGAGGACCAGCACCTGGAAAGTGACGTTACCATGGTGATACACTTGTTGCAATACTTATTTCTAATAACGTCACACAAAGTGATACTTGTAAAGTAAAATGGTAATTTTCGAATGACAGAAAGAATTGTTTCAATATACTGGAATTTTCATATTCTAGATATTTGGATGCACCTGAAATTAACTGAAGTACCTAGCAGGGATCGCTCTGATGGTATAAAAATGAACGTTTTTGAAAAGAAAGTTTCTGAAAGAAATAGTTATTTTGTAAATTGAATCATTCCCCCGCATTGTTATGTGGTAATGCTTCCTCGACAATACTAGAACTTATTGTATTCAGAAAAGGTTGTTTGTTTTCAAAGTGTTCTCTACATTGAATGTTTCAATAGCTCACTGAAAACGTAGTTTGCCTAAAGGTTGGCGAAGTTTCCTATTACCGAAACAAGTGTGAGAATACGTGTTCGCAAATTTGATTTTAATTTTTGGATATTGAAAATGTTTACCGGATAGTGTGAGATTACGCTAGAAGAAAACTGTTTAATAATTAATATGTCTTGTAATCTTTCATTTACTAAATAACGACACGTCACACTGCGCTACTTACAAGCTTGTACATGTTGGATTATCTTGTCTGTGACTGCAGATAGACTGATGTTGAGGTCCTCACATTCGCTCTCTTTTATACTAACTTGACCACTGACATTGAAACATTCACAAGTCTTTTACAATGTCAATGTCCAGCTTGATTGTGACCACGCCTTGTTGGCAAGTACTGTCAGCCTTGGAATTTATTAATGAGCGTAGTTGTTTATATTTGATACCTCTGCACATTGTGGCCGTTCGAGAACAAGTGTTGATTAGAAATTAAAAATTAAGATGATGGTGTTTGTTGTTTAAAGAGGCCTAACAGCTAGGTCATCGGCCGCTAAAGAAATGAAACTTAAACTTAGAAATGTATACACTGACTAAAATCTAAAAGAAATGATGATGAAAATTTTACCATGAATCCAAAACAATCAGTGGATCCAATTCATAATTCCTTATTTTCAGACATGAGGATTGTTGTCCAAAGGCGTCCAAAATCCAGGTCACCGGCCACTAATAGTAGTTATCGCTGGTAAAGCAGAACCATGATCTTTCTTCTACAATGGTACTAATCACAGGTAATGAAGACCCATGGTATGCCACTCACAATGCATCACTCACAAGCAACGCAGACCTATGGTGTTTCGCACGTAGTGGAGCTAATTACAGGCCTCGTATAGTCATAGTGTTGCTCACATAGTCGTATTAATCCTAGACAATGGAGACCCACGGTGTATCATATATTATGGTACCACCCACAGGTAACACGGGCCCATGGTGTTCCTCGTAAAGTGGCACTACTCATCGGTAACGCTGACCCATTCTAAACACAGTGGAATGCGCACGACGACTCTTCTGACAAGCAACGCCCAGACCTGTGGTGTTCCTCGCATAATGGCGCTGCTCCCATGTAACGCAGACCCATGGTTTTCCTCGCAAGGTGGTACTAGTCACAAGTAACGTCTATTTCCATGGTGTTCCGCACGAAATGACACTAATCACAAGCCGTCTCATCGTTCTACTGTCATCATCCCTTGATAGCACCTTCGAAAAATGAAGTACCAGACAAAGAAAGACACGGACCACGAAGGGCGTGAAAATGAAAGACTTCCAAGGCCTCGAATGCTCTAATACCGTCGAGGTCGGAAAAGAACAAGAGTTGACCAAGAGAGATCAGACAGGATAGATGAAAGTGAGGAGCCTGGCACAAGTAAGTGATGCCAGGACTCAGCTAAGGGGCCCCTGGTTGCCAACCCGCGCTCTCATGTTGAGAACCCTTGGGGCGCCTTTTAGTCGCCTCTTACGACAGCCCTCCCTACCTGTTGGTGTATTCTTCATCTGCGTCCCCCACCCACAGAGAGTAATTCAAAATTATGTTAGATTAGATACATTACTGGATTTTTGCAGCAATATATTAATTTTAACCAGGATGGAATTGGTGATAATCGGGGAAGAATTCTTTATCTACCCTCCCAACCCCCGGAATCTCTTGGATTCAACACTGGACTGTCCAAGGCAGACGTACGTGCTCCCAGATGGATGTGTCCTCTACTCTCAACAATGTTGCGCTTTGTTTTAGTCACACGGTTGTTCTTGTAACACATGGCGCCTTGTAATGTCGATATCAGGCACAGCAGTCGCAGAAACACTGTACTCGGTCACGCGGTTCGCGTCTTGTCCGTCCTCATTCTCGCCGTATAATATCTAGACACAGCAAGCTAGTTGGCCGTGACGTCAGAGGCGCGCAGCTGTGAGCTTGCATTCGGGTTCGAACCGCACTGTCGCCAGCGCTCAAGATGGTTTCCTATTTTCACACCAGACAAATGCTGGGGTTGTTAATGCCACGGCCGCTTCATTCCCTCTTTTCTATCCCATCATCGCCACAAGACATATCTGTGTCGATGTGATGTAAAGCAAATTGTAAATCTAAAGTACAAGTAAAGTACAAGTTACTGGGAAGGAATAGATTTATTCGCGCGAAAAGCATCGATCTGTAGCAACTCCTCAATTACACTCATGTTCATAAAAACCAGAACACCTTGAAAGACTAAAGATAGGCAGTTCATATTCATAGGACATGTGCATTAGTATGTTCTGAAGAAATTATTAGAATTTGAACCATGTCGGCCGTGAGGTTGAAGGTCCACATCGATATCTCGGCGCGCCACCACCGACTGGTAAAATGTGCCTGCGGCTCTCGTTGTCGCTATAAACCGAAGGTAATGGATCACTGTGACTTGAGCATATGTGCAGGATGCCCCGCAGACTTATCCAACAACCGTACCGTCAAATGAGTGCGTTTGAAAGAGGGCGCATCATTGGCATGAGAGAACGTGATACATCCATCCGGGAAATTGCTGCTCGTGTGGGACGAAGTGTGTCGGCAGTGCAACGGGTGTGCACAGAGTGGTTCACAGAAGGCCGTAGAACACGACGAGATGGCTCTGGTTGCACCACCCAGATCCCCCCTCCCTTATGAGAAAATCGACACCTCCACCGAATGGCATTGCAGGGCAGATCTGCGCCCTCCTCGGCTCTGGCCCAACAGTGGGACAGTGTAACACATCGTACACTGTCAGGAGTGGCAGTCCGTCGCCGTTTATTACGGTCTGAGTTACCGGCGTGTCGCCCACTTCTCCTCCTACCCTTGACTAATGTGCATAAATATGGAAGACTACAAGACTGCAATGGTGTATGGAACGACGTCACTGGTGACAGGCAAGACAGCAAATAGTGTTTTGAGACGAAACCAGGTTCTGTTTGTTTGAAAATGATGGCTGTATTTTGGTTTGCCGCGGACAGGGCGAGAGGCATCACATTGACTGAATTCCCACAAGACATAGAGCATCAACTCAAGGACAGTTGGTATGTGCCCAGTTTGACCTTCGTGAATGACATCCTGCGACCCGTAGCCATACCCTTTCTGCACGACGCCCCAGACTCCATTATTTCAGCAGGACAACGCGCGACCACATGTTGCTGCCTCTTGTTGTCACATGATGTCAGACTGTTGCCCTGGCCCACTCGATCACCGCACTTGTCGCCAATCGAAAATGTGTGGGATATGGTGAAACGATGCGTGCGGCGCTGTGACTTATTGCCAACCACCAACGATGAACTGTGGAAGCAGGTGAATGCAGCATGGGTGGCTATACTCCAGGACGCCATTCGCGCATGGAACAAGTTATCAGTGTCCTTGGAGAAATCACATGCTGAACCTAGGTGACTGAAATACTAATCGTTTCTGCAGAACACACTATTGCATATGTCCTATGAATATGAACTTCCTATCTCTAGTCTTTCAAGGCGTTCTGCTTTTATGAACATGACTGTATTGTGTGTCCAAACAAAATGTGAATCTCTTTCTGCATGGGATTAGAGGAATATGGAAATAAGATAGGTGCTGTAAAGATGTCTGATAAAAATAGCTCCCTATGAAGAGCCCGGAGATCGGCAGCTGGACTTATACATCCTTATTCCGAGCTATTGTACATTACTATAGTGATAAATCACCCTCCACAGAAACTAAAGTTTATCCTTCCGACATCCAACTAACAGGTACTTCAGTCAACGAGGGTTGCCCACATTGGATATACAGTAAATTCACGGTAAATTGAGCAAACTGTTTGAACAACACATTATATTATTCCTGAGGATCGTGCCAAAAATACGCAGCGGCATACTAGCTGAGGAAGTAGATAAATATTACTCTTAGATTCTGATCCGTAATATACGAGTATGTAAATTACGCTGTAACATTAACCTTGTAATAATAATAATAATAATAATAATAATAATAATAATAATAATAATAATAATAATAATAATAATAATAATAATGACGGGCTGAGTGGCTCAGACGGTTAAGGCGCTGGCCTTCTAACCCCAACTTGGCAGGTTCGATCCTGGCTCAGTCCGGTGGTATTTGAAGGTGCTCAAATATGACAGCCCCGTGTCGGTAGATTTACTGGCACGTAAAAGAACTCCTGCGGGACTAAATTCCGGCACCTCGGCGTCTCCGAAGACCTTAAAAAGTCCAGTTGGTATACTATCACAGACGAGTGGAGAAGGCTCTCGTTATGACAGTTAAACAATTTGGAGTTAGCTCAGGTGATAACTGTGAGCGGACGTTTCTTGATCTACATAACTTATCCACAAGTATGGAGTATGATATGTGAGTTCTTGGAAGCAAGTCTTTGAGTAATTCAGGAAGCTTTAAATTAAGTCTACCAGTTGCTCATTCCTGGACGGGCTACGTATGTCCGAGTATGATAATTCTGTTACATTTTCGTGTCATGTGTGGATGGAAGTATTCCCGATATAAAGATAAGTTTCAACTTATTGGGAATATATTTGACCAGGTTCCAAGTTATTGATGCCTTTTTATCCACCTATTTCGCTTACGTCTCGCCGACAGAGATAGGCCTTACGGCTGCGAGTGGGAAGGAAGCATCCGCGGTCTTACTTAAGTTACAGAATTTGTGGCTCGCGTGATGATCGGAAATCAAGGAAAACCATCCTCAGGGCTGCCGACAATGGGGTTCGAACCCATTATCTGCGGATCCAAGCTCGTGGCACACGGCCAACTCGTTCGGCAGTTATAGATTTTATAGACGGTTGTGGAGTATCTTATTTTATTTTAATTTTAATAAGTCTAAGTTGTATAAGAATCACAAACCGATATTTGGAGTCGATGAATATGAAGAGGAGTGGGCAGGGATGTCACCAGCGTTGTACAATATATGTGCAAAAACTGTTACAGAAGGCCCTGGAAAAAGCAAGAGGCGCTGTGGTGGGTGGAGAACCAATAAAGACCATAAAATACGCAGATGATGTGGGGGTATTAGCGGAATCAGAAAAAAGATCCGCTAGTCATGTTGGAAAATATTGAGAGAATGGGCAAAGAGTTGGGAATGAAGATAAACATTTGGAAGACTAAGGTGATGAGAATAGGAAAGAAGTTTGCTCTTATTATAATACTAGAGGGAAAGAAATTGGAACAAGTCATTCAGATATTTGGGAAGTCTGCTGATATGGAATGGAAGCTGTACAGAAGAAGTAAGTAGCAGAATATCTATGGGAAAAGAAGCCTTTGGAAAGGGGAGAGGGCTTTTGACATCCCTATTGATTTATGAAAGAGGTTCGCAAAACGTTTTGTGTGTCCAGTTGTTACTTCAATAGACAAACGACAGACCATGAGTAGTTTATAAATAAAGTTAATCCATGGAAACTGAAGTAAATGTTAATGAAGACAATACGTCACCCCATGTGGGTGGGGACGGTAAATAACACACACGGTATCCCCTGCCTGTCGTAAGAGGCGACAAAAAGGAGCCTCAGGGGCTCTTAACTTGGGAGCGTACGTTGGCGACCACGAAGCCCTGAGCTGAGTCCTGGAATTGCTTCCACTTACTTACGCCAGGCTCCTCACTTTCATCAATCCTATCTGACCTTCCTTGTTCTTTTCCAGGCCCCGTCGGTATAAGAACACTCGAGGCCTAGGGAGTCTTTCATTCAATTGTACCGGGCGAGTTGGCCGTGCGCGTAGAGGCGCGCGGCTGTGAGCTTGCATCCGGGAGATAGTAGGTTCGAATCCCACTATCGGCAGCTCTGAAAATGGTTTTCCGTGGTTTCCCATTTCCGCACCAGGCAAATGCTGGGGCTGTACCTTAATTAAGGCCACGGCCGCTTCCTTCCAACTCCTAGGCCTTTCCTATCCCATCGTCGCCATAAGACCTATCTGTGTCGGTGCGACGTAAAGCCCCTAGCAAAAAAAAAAAATCATTCAATTGTAAGTCTTGGATAGCTCTATCAAAGTAAAAAACAAATTTCGGAAATCACTTCTGGCCTAAATGCAGATCCGGAAAAGCAGGCTAAAATCGCGTGTTTCGTTACTCGTCTCCTTATTTATTCAAATCCTAGGAAATTAAATTATTTGCATATATTCTTCTGTAGTGTTTTCCTTGGTTCAATAATCTCAAACAACTTTTGATTTTTTGAAAAATATCCGCGCCAAATATAGTGAAACTTTGCATTGACTCACGTTATTGCTCGTAGTGGTAGAAACAGGCAAAATGCTGAACTAATCGACCGGATAACGATGAGTAAGGAAAGGATGGTTCTTTTTAGGAATAAATACAGATACTTTATTATATTTTATTTACCTACAGTTCGTAGCTCATATCCCCAGGATGTTTTCAACATTGAGTCGCTTGCGTGAACGCCTAGAACTGTGGAATGTTTTCTGTACATTGCGCTACCGCTCACTGCATATACCAGGCCATATAAGTAGAAGCGTACTGTACACTGACCGAATTTTCCAATCTAGTCTCAGAGTTATTGGAGCGCAGATATTCTCTCCGATTGCACGACCGCCTACCCCCAATCTGTGTCTCCGAGCTTATAAAATTGCGTTCATTATTCAGGAGGTCGGAGGTAATAAGCGGTGGGATGTCCCTCAGTCAGGTTTCGTAATTAACACAGCGGCAGATTTCGTTCACAAACTTGGCGATTAAAATACTCATTTACATGTATGTCATTTCGTGCGCGAAGAGACGTCCAATTAAAGAATACACTGTGGACGCCACAGTGCCCATTCTTCATGAAAGAGTTATTAAAGAGAGGAAACAAACTGAAGCGTAATGAAATAATTGTAAAAGACGAATGTACACATTGTGGATCAGGTATTTGTTTACGAGAGCTGTAAATAGAGAAGTACGAATATCGATAGGACGCAATATTTCATTCCTTCATTGTAATCACCCGCAAAGTGTGTTACCTTTCGCCAAATGTTGGGAAGCCTTTGGGGACAGATGTTGACAGCAACGGATTACCCTACTGTACGGAGTACAGATGTCACGTCAGGAAATCAGCGGCCTCGGAGGGGTTCCTTCAACTTCGGAAAGGACTCATGTCTGGTGAGTACGGAGGATATTCCAAGGCCTCCCGCTGCCACCGCACAAGTTGTCATGCAACAACCTAGGGCGATCGCCTGGTAATAAACGTGGACGTTAGTGCCGAAAAGCCGGACGCAGATATCGCTGTAGGAGTCACTGTTCACAGTTTGTCCCTCAGGCACAGCCCGCGTAACAATAACAGCCTCGTAGTCGCATGCCACAATCAGCATAAGCTTCATCGACTGGGTTCCTGTCGAAATTTCTGTGGACGTACAGAACATCCGTGGATGAACACAGAATATTCATGTCCGTTACATGGTGTGCCTGATCGGGCTGACCAACATTCTGACCCAAATAGACGACTGAGTGAACCAAGTTGAGAAAAACGACAAATCGAAGAAAGATACTCCAAGATCCTCGACCAAATAGAGAAAAGACCGCCAAAATGAAACGAATATGAGTTGAAAAACAAGTAAAAGATACGTCCCTAAGTGCTCTGTACAGTTCTAAATACGCCTGTTTACAACAAGTATTAATAATAATAATAATCATGCCGAGCTGTTGCCGGCTAGAATGATGTTGTAAAGACAGGGATGAGAGTGACTACCCTCCAATATGACCAAGAATAAGAGACCTCGTGGTCATTCAGAGGAGCAGTGGCTGGATATGGAAGTGAGCGGCGGCCTCAGACCTTAAGACGCCTTCAACAGAAGTAGACGAATAAACTTTTGCGGAGCTTTTAGAAGTACGAAAAGTTGGAAATTCAAGAAGACAAATTGGGCAAATATTCATTTATAGCAGGAGGAGTAATGGATTGCAATAAGACAAATGTTTGATAAATTTCCAAATTCTTTGAAAATGTTTCAGAAAATCTAGCTAAATAATCAAGAGGGAATCTACCACCTGGGCGACATCATTGATGACTGATTGATTTTTTTGAACTTGTAACGTTGCCAGATATATTAAGTTTGACAAGAAAGTCTTCATTGGACGCCTCAGTTGCTAAAGATCAATGATTATGTCAATATTATATTATTAAAAACAAAGCGAGCTCATGTCTGAATGAGGAAGTACCGAATATCTCCCGAGCTCTTGTTTGTAAATGCCTCCCATTAGGCGTGTCCACTTGGCACTGACGTTACAGGAACGGCTTTCTCACTGAAGTTCAATGTCACACGTGCGGTATAAAAATGACTAGCATCTCCTCCAGCAGTATCAGTCTCCGACAACCAACCAACCCTACAATCATGTACAAGCTGGTAAGACACTTTGTTTGACAACATGAGAAATATACTGTAGATTCGCTTTTCTATCGTTCCCATACGAAATGTTAATTAGCAATAGGGAAAGGATTTGAGACACGAATAGGTTAGCCGGGCTGAGTGGCTCAGACGGTTGAGGCGCTGGTCTTCTAACCCCAACTTGACAGGTTCGATCCTGGCTCAGTCCGGTGGTATTTGAAAGTGCTCAAATACATCAGCCTCGTGTCAGTAGATTTACTGGCACGTAAAAGAACTCCTCCGGGACAAAATTCCGCCACCTCGGCGTCTCCGAAAACCGTAAAAGAGTAGTTAGTGGGACGTACAGCAAATAACATTATTATTACGAATAGGTTGGAATGCTTTTGAACAAGACGCAAGTATTATCTAACCGCTGTACAATTATGTCTGTGAGTTGCATAACTTTCAGGGGTTCTCATAGTTCAGATCGCTAATATCTATACAAATTTCACTGCAGAAGCGCTGTGCGGGTAGCAGACACTTGCGCCGTGGTTAAATACGTTTGCATTCTAACTTATTAGTGCCTGACAATCGTTTCCCTATTTGTCAGACTTATATTTCTATTTATAATTTCTTTCCTTTCTCAAGAGAGACGTTGAACAATCCATTGAAAATATTCTCTCCACCATTTCAAAAGATATATCTCTAAATGTCTAATTATATCACTTGCTACGGTCTGCTCTTTCATGTTTGTTGTTCACTTTCCATAACTTCGACGTTTACACATGGTTTTTATCTTAATTAAAACAATTATTGAAGATAAATTGCATGAAGGCTTTTAAAGAGTGATTCAAAAAGTTTATGCAGAGAATTCAGTAGCCTGTACAAGGGTCAAAATGCAATAACTCTCAAACAGGAAGGCATAGTCTTGTCTCCTCCATATGAATGAGCACTGTTCTGTACGTCTGGCTTCTCAATAGCTTCGTAAACCCTGCATGCTCAAGAAATGTCTCCACAGAAGTCTTTCTTCGTTTTCCTCATATCACATTATGCCTTAGTCTGGTATTCATCCAGGCAAGTTGTCCATTCCTCATTTAACCTACCTGCTCTCTCTGTCTAAAACCTTAGAACTGGTCTTCTGTGTTCAGATAATTTTCTACCGTCTACTCCAACACCACATTTTGAAATCTTCTAACTTCACCTTGTCACTTTCTTTAGCCTACCGATACGAAGCAACAGAGCAAACGTATGATTTCAATCTTATTTTCCTTTAAGTGAGGGAAATCTTACTTGTTATCTCATTTCTCTTTTCTCAATGCTCTACATTTCTGAACAATTCAGAACCACAATCACTGAAGTGACAAGCAGTTGCATACACAGTAACGTGACAGTCACTGGACACTGAATGTTGTCTATGTTCGAGATCTCACCCCCTGCTCTGCCGTGACCTAGCGTTTCGTCCTAGATTAAACGTTATTGTTGGGAATTTATTGTATTTCATCCCCTCTATGGGCTATTTCACTTGTATGTAAGAATAACATGCTCTAAGCTAATTTCCTTGAAGCAAGTAGTTTATCTTTTGTAATTTTTAGCAGAGTTAAATGATAAGAATTGATATAAGAGGTATCGATTAATACATCTCCTGGGGGATATCTTAGATATTCGATAATATATACATGATATAAATCATAAAACAATTTCATCCGAAAGTATCATATAAATATTTAATTAACTCCAGTATTTAAAATGTAGGCCCCATTCAACTAAAAGGAAAATAATTTACACATTTGATACGAAGTTCTGAGGCAATTACCAGGCTTCTGCAAATCTGAAGATTACTCTTTTTATGAGTTGTAAACACGTATTTTAACATGCAAATTTCTGTATGAATATCATTTATAGTTTTTTACTGATAAAAATGTGCATTTTACTGAAGGGGTGCTTCTCCTCCTGTAAGTGAAAGTAAAACAAGGCAACCAGCCTCTCGCTCCAGGAGCAAATCTTTTCAAAGTGTTGTTTCTATGGTTACAGCTGTTCGTCCTGGTCGTCGCCGTCCTGGCTCTCTCCTCTGCTCAGATCCTGCTCGGAGGTATCTCAGGACAGTCCGTAGCTCAAGCGCACAGTCCATTCGCCGCCAGCTACTCAGGCCGAGTTCAGACCCACTCTGCCGGAGTACTCATCGGTTAAAATATCCAACGCTTTAAATCTGTAAATAAAAACTAAATAAAATGTATAAAATTTACTTTTATGGCGTTGTTATTTCATTATAATTACTACAGTCAAATAGCGAGGCTATCAGACCTTCAAGGAACAACTGGTCTAATAACTCCCAGAATAAGAGCATCTCCTGAGGAAAGGCAAGAAATATTTAATGCAAAGTCGCTAGACATTGCCATTAACCTAAATTCCTTCAGCACACCAGACGTCAAGGCTGGAACCATTCCTTAATTAAGTCCCTGATCATTTCCCTCGCCATCAAAGCCTAAGGTTACAAGATGATTTTCGGGAACTGTCCTCCAATTACTCCTTCTGTCGTCGGAAAAATTCTCTTTTAGGAATGTAGAGTTACTTGACCCTGGATTTTCAGAGTTCTTCGCAATCTATAACATTTCATGACATTTTAAACGTCACTTTTATTAGCCGGATAATGCTGATGGTTCTTTTCTTCAGTGTGCTCTTTGTTTGGGATCTGTTTGGTCCTCTCCTCGCACTCCTGCGCTTTTCGCACACAAGTAAACGCGAGTTCCACTGCGAGTAACTAATGTTCAGTGTGGGGTAGTTTCTTCTTTCCATTTTTGTTGCTACAGGGATGAAGGCACCTTTTTCATTCACAATTCATGAACTGTATCAACAACATATAAGGTAAGGGTTATTCTGCCCGAAGGCAGGTCCGAACCTTCGCAGAGGTGTTCCAGAGCCGGAGTTTACGTGCGGTAGGGTGGCCAGTTCCTTTCCGCTCCTCCATTCCCTTATCCCCACCAACAGCGCGTGGCAACCCATCCAATTCCTGACCACGCCCAATGTTGCTTAACTTCGGAGATCTCACAGGATCCGGTGTTTCAACACGGCTACGGCCGTTGGTTCAACAACATATGGTAACTAAATAAATAAAAAATGAAATAAATTAATAGATTAATATATTTCACATCTCTACGACACAGAGAGGTGTTATTGTGACGATGGGGTTGAACAAGCATGGGAATGGGAAGGAAGTGACGTGGCATTAATGCCTGATGTGAAAATGGGAAATCACTGAGAACCATGTTGAGGGCTGCGGACAGTGGAGTACTAACCTGTTAATTCAAAACTCACAAATATGTGGTGCGAACCACTTAGTCGACTTGCTCGCTAATTTTCATCAATTTACGATGTCTTTAAGCACATGGTACAAGTGCGACGTGATGATTGATTTTAGAACATTTCACAGAGATCGAAAGTCGCTAAAATTTGAAATATTTCTGCAAATGTGGGAGGAGTTTTATTTTCTCCAGTGATTGTAAATGAATCTGTTCTTCTTTATGCCAAACTAACTTTAGTGTCGGGAACATGGTAAATGCACTGTTGTAAAACTCGTCGGGAATGAAACGTAGACCTGTGAAACAAGTAAATATAGTAGGTAGGATGGCGAGACCTAGTGTTTACAGTACACTATGTGACCTGTCTCAGTCTCATCGTTCGCTTTGACAATATGAAAGTGACTGAGCTCATTCCTTACGCAGGCAGTCCCCGCTATGAATGGTGTGAACATGTTGCTCATAGGGTCGGTTCGTGGGTGCATTTCAGTGGGCTTGGCAGACTGATATGTAATAGCAACTTCTGGCTCAGTCATGAAAGTAGCGAGAGAGTACTTCAGTGATGCTTAGTCATCTATGACAGCTAATGGTGGAGCTGTTCAGAATCTAAGCAACTTCCAGGCTGAGGAATCAACATACAAACAGGTATTTTCATCCTTTAAAATGTGTACGACACAAAGTGGCTTTACTTATCGAAATGTACATTAAGAACGACACCGAAATTATTGCTCACCTGTTGTCCACGCTTCCCAGCAACGAATTATTTATTTACTGTATATTATTGTTTGACATATTGTGAATTCAATGTTGTATGGATTTCTGAAATTGTGGTTCTTACAAGAGTTGTTCAGTATTTCCGCTCATACGGAGCGGGGCCAGCGTTTGCTTCACATCCAAGAACAGTAGGAGGAGGCACATAATCAGAGTCCGGATTAGAACGCAAACTTACTGGAGCGAGTAACAACACAACGATTATGATACGTTACTTCACAAGGGATCAGCATAAATTCGAGAATCATCGACGACTTCTCCGGTCATGAAATATTGCTGTATAGTGGACTACGTAACATGCAGAGTCCTACACTTCCAACGACAATGGATGCACCAAGATGATGGACCGCGGGAAAGTCACTTAACCTTCTGCAACAACAGTTTGGAAACAGCATAATTTTCCGTGCAACTCCATTCCAGTACACTTCACGCTCCTCCAATCTCTCGACCAGAAATGCTTGCGTATGTAGCATATTGAACGAATCAGTTTTCAAGCCAAACACACACCTAAAATTATTCCCGCATCACGTGACGAGATAAAGGCACCTTTGTTCATCAATGTCTTAAAATAATGTTCAGAAACGTTATGAATTTTTAGGCTGTAATAGGTTAAAATTCATACTTATTAAAGCGGGTAACACAACGGTTATGCTGTGAGGTTTACATATACATTAGGGGTGCTGTCCATCAGAACCCCTAGAAATTATGTTACTGTCGCTACATTACGGAACAACGGGCTAGGCGATAGTTCCTACTAACCCAATTAGTTAGCACGCTAGCCTATTACTGCATTCAAATCCGGGTCTAGGTGCACGTGGTGGTACACATTTTGAACACAAATTGCATCTAAGTAACATTTCAGTGCAGATTGTCTTGTCGCAAACATTATCTGAAAAAAAGTCTGGTAACCTCATCATAGCACGTTCCAATCTCATTGCTGCCAAAAATCTGTAAATATTAGCGTGATATTAAACCACTACATGTGTGAACTAGGCACAATTTTTGGTTTAGATACCCTTCTTCACTGGGGGGAATATATTCACTATTCTATACATCTGTGATCTCGTGATGTACTGTGGTAAAAATGAAGAGCTGTAAGAGGAGTATCATAGTCAGATAATGGAGTGTTCAATTGTCAGTGAGACCATGTTCTCAGTCACTTTCTTTGGCTTACTTCACTGTATTCGCTCCGATTCACTTCTTGTATTTTTACAAGTTGATTTACGACACACATAGGTCTTATGGAGACGATGGGAGAGGAAAGAGCTAGGAATGGGAAGGAAGCGGCATTGGGCTTTGTTAAGGTACAGCCCCAGTGTGGTGCAAAAATGGGAAACCACGGAAAACAATATTTAGGGCTGTCAACAGAGGGGTTCGAACCCATTATCTCCCGAATGCAAGGTCCAAGCTGCGCACCAACTCGCTCGGTGCGATTAATGTTAATTTTGACCTAACCTTCAATTATTTTCTTCATGAGGCTGAGTAAACCACGTTCCAAAGTTTAGACCAGCATTAATATCCTCAGGCGAGCCGAGTTAAAACCAGGTCCTTACTTCCTAAGAATATGTTGAAGAAAGGATAGAATGTGAACGTTAGGTTGTTGAAAGGCGAGCATCTGGTTAATAAAATTATTAACAGAACTCTAATAGTAACCCATGGAATATTTAATGATTGTATGGTGGAGATAATTATTTTAAAAGGAAGTACACGTGGAAGTACACTAATCACAGGAAAAAAGGGAAGGATACCGCCAGTTTGGAAAATGATAGTATCGGCCAAAGAAATACAAGGGCCATGAAGGGCGTGAAAATAAATTACAACCTAGGCCTCCATACCTAATACCGTCGGGGTCGGAGAAGAAAAAAATTGACCAAGCAAGGTTGTATGGGAGAGACGAAAGTGAGGAGCCTGGCACAAGTAAATCGAAGCAGTGCCAGGACTCAGCTAAGGGCCCCGTATTCCATGTTAAGAGCCCCTTACGACAGGCAGGGGATACTGTAGGTGATAGGATAGTAAGTGGAGCGGGGTTGTCACACGTATATATTGTGCCAGCCTTGGCACTTTGAGATGCTAGAAAATCAAAACCTCAGGGAAAAGAAATAGGGAGTGTGGTCTGACGTAGAAATGTGAAACACAGTAAACTGATTGGGTTTTTACATTTTTATTTAAGAAATTTTTAAGACATTTAACCGATGAGTACTCCGGCAGAGTGAGTCTGAACTCGGCCTGAGTAGCTGGCGGCGAATGGGCTATGGGCCTGAGCTACGGACTGTCCTGAGATACCTCCGAGCAGGATCTGAGCAGAGGAGAGAGCCAGGACGGCGACGACCAGGACGAACAGCTGTAACCATAGAAACAACACTTTGAAAATATTTGAATTGTAGAACACATCAACGACGCAAGGTATTTTCTCTATTCACAGTCAGTGTCACCCGGATACATCACCACTGAAAACAGTGGCCTGACGTTTGAGGCGCTCACCTTCTGATCCAAACTTGGCAGATTTTATCCTGGCTCAATCCGTGAGCCTCGTTTTGGTAGATTTGCTTGTACGTAAAATAACTCCTTCAGGACTAAATTCCGGCACCTCATCCTCTCCAGAAACCGTACAAGTAGTTAGTGGGACGGAAAACCAATAATGTTATTAGTAATTTTTTTACACTCCTAGATTCCGTTGCCCTTCACAGTGGAGTGACCTTACTTGCTGACACATCAACTTGTAGATACATTTTAACATATATTTTTCATGCTTTCTAGAGTACCAAGTTTGCAGCAATGATGAATGATAGTTAGGCCCATTAATGTTCATTCTTCAAGATGCATTTCTATTTAATTTTAACTAATTATGAGCACTTAGAACAGGAAGAAGATCTCGATCAATGCAAAACTCAGACACTAGCAGACAGTCATCCGCCCGAAGGCCTTAAATGCAGCTCAACATTTGAACTTGATACAAATACAGGATTGGTCAAGAAGTTAGAACTGCTGGAAAGAAAGATTCTTAGGAAGGTCGTGGGAGCCCAAAGAACAGAGGATGGATCATACATAAAGAAAGGAAACCAAGAATTATACCTCAAGATGGAAGACATCTCAGATGCCATCCTGAAGAAGTGAACTATGCTATTTGGACATATCTACTACACAGAATGAACTGAGAAATCAGAGAATACGGGTTTTGAGTGTAGAAAAACTACGGTGCGCTGGTGTAAGAAGTTTTAGGAGGACTTGGAAGAAATGGGAATACAAGGAATGGAACTCTGCAAAAGATCAGGATCAAGACCACCAAGAGTTTTCAAGATCCTGTACCCAAGAGCCGTGGACAGAAGAGAGCATGAGATTGCAGAGTGATTGAATGAAGCAGCACTAGTCGAGGATTAACGCCCTGAATGAGATGAAGCTGAACTCGAATTAACGTGGTCCATAATCAGCCGAAAGGAAGGAAACAGCCACGAGGTTTAATTCGGATGAAGCAGATTGTAGAAAGGCCAGCACGAAAGTGACTCTAATATACAGTATTTCTCAAGTAACTTACCAGCTTGTACATGATGGTGATGTTGAGATTTTCCCTTGAAAGAGACTGATACTGAACGGTGGAAGGACGGCCACCGACCTGTCCAATGGCATTGAGAAGACTAGTGTACCACGGAACTTGTACTGTCAATGCCACATCAAAAAGGTGGGTCCACCCTCTTATTAATAAACAGTTGACAAGTTTAGTTCGATAATATCGGGAGAGAACCTTGGGCTATGCGGAAGAAATATAAATACGATCAGAAAAATTATTACTGTTTTATTTTTGATATTGGGCCAGTGAGATAAATTTGCTGGCTGTTGGGGAGAGGGATATAATGTAATCTCACCACGCCCTCTCATGGATGTGGGTGATGATCACTAAAGCCGGGTGATTAGGCAGTAACAGGTTACGATGCAAACTATTTTGATTGTTAGGGCGTATCGCCTAGCTTAGGGAATTTGATGGGTCGTACCCTTAATAATTATGCAAATACCATAGCCTAACCGTTACGCAGGCTAGTCTAATATTGGACTAATATTAATAATAACTATTAAAAAACTGAACATTCAGTCCATTTTGGCTTACCAAGGTAAATATTGCCCAGCGAGATGGCCTGCAGTTCTGAGACTGGCACGTGGTGAGCTTGATGAAATGCTCTGGAGTATTTTATGGCTTTCTTGTCCACATGTCACAGATCGTCCCCTGCTCTCACGAGGCAGAGAAAACAATATCTCAGTCGTCATTGGTCGGGATTAGAACGAGGAGCTTCTGACTGAGAGGCAGAAACGCTACCCTTATGTAGGGAATAATAATAATAATAATAATAATAATAATAATAATAATAATAATAATAGTAATTTGCAGGGTTTATATAGATTCCACTTGTAGATAAATACATACAGTAACAAGGAAACACTTTATACAGAACAAGTAGGCAGTAAAATAAGTGACAAATGACTTGAATCTTTTAATGGGGATATGCAGACGAGGAAATAGCTATTTGAAAAACAAGAGTAACACTTATTTTTTGTTTTCCACTTTTTTTTTACAATTTGCTTCACGTCGCACCGACACAGATAGGTCTTATGGCGACTATGGGACAGAAAAGGGTAGGGAGTGGGTAGGAAATGCCGTGGCCGTAATTAAGTTACATCCCCAGAATTTGCCTGGTGTGAAAATGGGACACCACGGAAAACCATCTTCAGGGTCGTCGACACTGGGGTTCGAACCCAATGTCTCCCGAATACTCGATACAGGCCGCACTTAAGCGAGTTTTCGACTTGCGAGAGGACTGTTTCTCACATGTCACATGTTCCAGAGTTAGCTCCGGCAGTAGCCTGGTCATCTTAACCCCAAAACGCAAGACCACGAACGTGGTTTACAAAGAGGTTCTGGCTTTGTATACTTTAGGGATTTTCAAGTAACGTCTTAGTGCAGTACTGAGGAACGAGCGAAGCCGCGGATAACAGCTAGTCATGGAAAAAATGCAAGACAAGTTTGTAAGATAAGTTTGTATTCCGGAATGGTTGGAATACCACTGCCACTAACCTTGAAGACAAATTATCTCAGTTGTCTATTTCCTACACCAGCCGAATTTCTGACAATACACCTCCATTTTAATTCATTAATTAGATCTTCGGAGATCAAAGGGGTAGTGGAGTACGTGGAGCTGCTTGTAATGTCAAACACAGCAAATAGCAGTTTTTGTTACTAAGTCGATTGACGCACTTCTCACACCATGGCAACTCAAAAACGTATACAAAGACCACAAAGACTTGCAAGGGCCCAGAAAGAAGTTTCCGAAGTTTTATAACGGAGACCGATCACTTAAAGGAGACAAGGATACCAGAAAACAGGAATGATGGCGGTTCGCGTTAGACTGGCAACCTATGACTGAAATCATTAAGAAAAATACAAAGCGACCGTGGCTCAGCCCAAAGGTGTCGTGTGGTCAGCACGACAAGTCCTCTCGGCCGATATTCTTGACTTTCTAGAGAGCGACCGAAAACACGTTGTTGCAAAATGTAATAAAAATTAGCCCAACTGAACTATTTAAGACGACATTGCTGTCAATGGAGCGTGGTGACGATTAAGGCATCGTTCAGCTTGGAGAGTGGATGTAATTAGAATAACAGGCTAGTTGCATTTTCAACACAATGTTTCATAAACATGGTTCATCCCAAAAAAATTAACCTGGGAATAACTTTACAAAGCATTTTAATGTATTTAATAATACAGCGTGAAGTGTAGAGGCAAGGCCATAAAACATTTTAGTTACATGATAAAACCATTCAGTTGAACATTTAACTGCCTAAATCAGATTTATATACATGGCTGGTGGAAGCACGCTCGGGTGATTTACATTACTTTTTTATTTGAGTTTAAAATGAATCCATGTTTTCAAGAATAGTTTCCTTTATAATTCTGTTGTCATTCACTGGCAGTTTGTAAAAAAATACAGGTTTTTGAGCTGGCGGTGGGAAATAAGCAATGATTTTCCAAGTTAACTCTAGGTTTCTCCATCATGCAATGGGAGTTAAACACATATTCTTATGGATTTACAACGACGAATTTTGCATATGGGTGTAGAATAATCAAAATATCAACGGGATGAAGTCTGAAGATGGAAGGGGAATGTTCATATGTAAGGCAGACCGGGTCCTAAAACTTCACTCGGTAGAATTTGGTTGTAATCGACGGGAAGATTAGGATCTGTGTACAGAACAAACATACTATTCCGACTAAAAACATTAAATAAATTAAACTGAGGTTTCCTTACGGGAACTTTTTTAGATGAAGGAAGCCTATGCGGACATATACAGCAAGTAGGGAGACATATCTCCTTAGTACATCGGCACTGCACTGTGCCTAGAAGTGGGAAGGAAGTGGAGTTCGAACCCACTATCTCCAGGATGCAAGCTCACCAGCTACAAACCCCTAACCGCGCAGCCAACTCGCCCGGTCACTGTGCTTATTACAGGATAGCTGTCAGTGTTTCGTTCCGCACAAGTTTCCAAACTGGCTTCACATGTATAAGACACTTTCACTTCAAGACTGGTTTATGAATGGGGCAGGGCAGGAGATGGCTAATAAACTTGAGACAAATATAGGCTTTTATAATATATATTTTAATTTACGACTTTTTTAAATCATTTAACCGATGAGTACTCCGGCAGAGTGGGTCTGAACTCGGCCTGAGTAGCTGGCGGCGAATGGACTGTGGGCCTGAGCTACGGACTGTCCTGAGATACCTCCGAGCAGGATCTGAGCAGAGGAGAGAGCCAGGACGGCGACGACCAGGACGAACAGCTGTAACAAAAAGCAAAGGAAATAATAATAATAATAATAATAATAATAATAATAATAATAATAATAATAATAATAATAATAATAATAATAATAATAATAATGAAACTATGTCAAAAGAACACGAAAGCCCAACTAAAAATAGAAAACGCGACGATCTGGTAGGGGTCATATTTTTAAATATCTTGCAGAATTAATTCAACCATCAGGACAAGTCAGTTGGGCCAACAGAGAAAGAGCCATCAAAATACGGAAGACAAACAGACTCACATGGAAGTATTGCAACAAGAGAGTGATGTCACGTAACGCGTAATTGAGACACTTCAAAACGGTTGTCCTGCTGGAAGTCCAATACGCATCGGAAACGTATTTGCATTTTAAAATTGATGAATTGAACAGCAAGAACGGAAAATTCTCCTAAAAATATGAGGTCCAACGCAAGCAAATGGCATCTGTATCAAGAGAACTGCATACGTCTACAGTCTTTTTGCAAGTTGTTTTACGTCGCAACGACACAGACAGGTCTTATGGGGACGATGGGATAGGGAAGCGCTAGGAGTGGGAAGAAAGCGGACGTGGCCCTAATTATGGTACAATAACAGCATTCGCTTAGTGTGAATATGGAAAACCAAGGAAAATCATCTTCAGTGCTGCCGAAAGTGGAGTTCGAGCTCCAGAATGCCGTCTGCAGTCTAACAGATAGATTCACCAATATCGTACACAAGAGAGGATTGGAATTACACGGACATATCTACAGAATGGACAAAAGGGACTCGCTAAAGAATGATTTATAATACTATGAAGCAACATAATTCCGATATAAACTGGCCAGAAAAATTGAAGGAAGGTGTACAGGAAATGAACATCACAGAAGATATCATAATAAATCGCAAAGCCTTTAGAACATTGGCAATTAAGAACAAACTTACGGAGAAACAGTAAAAGGAAACTTGCAAGAAATGGTCTGGAGATCGCAAGAAAAAACATAGGGAACACATGAAGAGATTTAGGGAGTGCAAAAAGGCGAAATGTGTGAACGCAACTAACAAGTTCCATTGTGGTTACTGAATGTGAATAATAATAATAATAATAATAATAATAATAATAATAATAATAATAATAATAATAATAATAATAATAATAATAATAATAATAATAATAATAATAATAAACGTTTGGTTTAATGTACAGCGCAAGTATAGCGTTTAAACGTGAATTAAGTTCCCTGAGAGTCAATTTTTTTTTGCTAGGGGCTTTACGTCGCACCGACACAGATAGGTCTTATGGCGACGATGGGATAGGAAAGGCTTAGGAGTTGGAAGGAAGCGGCCGTGGCCTTAATTAAGGTACAGCCCCAGCATTTGCCTGGTGTGAAAATGGGAAACCACGGAAAACCGTTTTCAGGGCTGCCGATAGTGGGATTCGAACCTACTATCTCCCGGATGCAAGCTCACAGCCGCGCTTCTACGCGCACGGCTAACTCGCCCGGTGAGAGTCAATTTAACCGTTACATTTTCAGCTATTACATGGCAGAGAATCACAAAGCGTTCATTTCTCACATCAGGCAGACATCACGCCGAGATGAAGGTCTCGAATGAAGTTTCTTCTATCCTCGAGTGGTTATCAACACTGTGTTACTGATACTCAGAGGCACATGGTGGGAGAGGTTGAAAACTATCTCAATATACCTTACTCTCATTTCGTAGGTTAAAAGTAATACGCGTTCGGAGAAAGAACTGCAGCTTGACTAAGCACTCACCAGCTTGTACATGATGATGAGGTATAGTTTGGTCTGCGGGAAGACTGATAATGCGGGGATACCTCGAGGTTGTTTTTATACGGACAGGGTGACACTGAGGACGCAGTGCAATGCGGAAACTGAAGATTCAATGTTAGAATTATGAGACCACACCCACCCACTAATGACATGCAGAGTGCTTGTAAACATTGGCCGAGTGCACATGGACAAAGTGCTTCACGGGTATCGTGCTCTTCGACTTGCCGAACCATAGTAACTCTAGGGTAGATAGTAACAATAAAATTAATAAAATTAATAATAATAATAATAATAATAATAATAATAATAATAATAATAATAATAATAATAATAATAATAATAATAATAATAATAAATATTTGGCATTCGTCGTGTGATATAAAGATCTGGACATGCGAATTGAACATGGCACAATCCCAGCATTGATCAATGCAAATGCAATATTTGAGTGTGGATGGAAACTTAAAAACATAACTCTATTGCCGAGCTGATTGGCTCAGACGGTTGAGACGCTGGTCCTCTGACCCCAACTTGGCAGGTTCGATCCTGGCTCAGTCCTGTGCTCAAATACGTCAGCCTCGTATCGGTACATTTACGGGCACGTCAAATAACTCCTGAGGGACACAATTCCGGTAGTTTGGCATCTCCAATAACCGTAAAAGTAGTTAGTGGGACGTAAAGCAAATGACATAATTCTATTTGGGGTGATATTACTCGACAGCCTTGAATGCGGCCTTATAATGTCGCCTGTTGGATATGCAAACCCTCATACTTAATGGCAGGGCGTGCTGCATGTTAGGAAAAACAAACTTTAGGGGAAGTGCTGAATTACACGAAACTGACGTCAAGTTTTACGTCGAATATGAACAAAATGGAAGTGATTTTTCTTTGAAAAACTATCAAATACATCGGCCGGGATCGAACCGAAAACCGCTGACACTTACACTCATTAAATATGTCCAAGTACACAAAGAATTCGAAAAGAGATTCCTTGATGTATGTGGCCTAGAGGTGTGTCAGACTCGAACCCTTTCGCTTTTCCTCCTTGCTCGTCCCTGTCTTCGACGAGCTGTGCAGCTGAGCGAGCTTCTTAGAGGACATACTACCTGGAGCTAGTTCCTTGTTTGCCTCGGGTACATCTAGCTCCAGCTGAAGACTAGGATATTCCTTAACGACGTCAAATGTTAGCTTCCTCGCCCGGGAGGAAATATTCACAGTTACAAATACCAGATTTAGTTAAGTGATTAGGAGTATGGTAATACATACTGTATTAATCAATCACCACTGATCTGCATTTAGGGCAGTCGTCCAGGTGACAGATTCCCTGCCTGTCATTTTCCTAGCCTTTTCTTAAATGATTGCAAGGGAATTGGAAATTTATTGAACATTTCCCTTGGTAAGTTATTCCAATCCCTAACTCCCTTTCCTATAGACGAATATTTTCCCCGACTTGTCCTTTTGAATTCCAACTTTATCTTCATACTGTGATCTTTCCTACCTTTGATGATACCAGTCAAACGTACTCATTTACTGATGTCATTCCACGCCATCTCTCCACTGTCAGTTCGGAACATACCACTTAGTCGAGCAGCTCGTCTACTTTCTCCCAAGTCTTCCCAGCCCAAATTTTGCAACGTTTTTGTAACGCTACTCTTTTGTCGGAAATCACCCAGAACAAATCGAGCTGCTTTTCTTTGGATTTTTTCCAGTTCTTGAATCAGGTAATCCTGGTGAGGACCCCATACACTGGAACCATACTCTAGTTGGGGTCTTACCAGAGATTTATACGCCCTCTCCTTTACATCCTTACTACAACCCCTGAATACCCTCATAACCACGTGTAGAGATCTGTACCTTTATTTACAATCCCATTTATGTGATTACCCCAATGAAGATCTTTCCTTATATTAAAATATCATGAGTGCTTTGGAGTTTCATGGAAGAAGTCTGTGATTATTCTTCTTCAAGTGCTAAGTCTGGTCCCCCGGATATTGGTGGTCACTGCGTGGAGTGCTCTTCGGTGTGAAGACAGGCGGAAATTAATTTCATTCTGATATATCGCGGCCATAACCCGCGTACTTAATGCTGTCTGGCTTTTATATTCCACATTGCAGACGTGTGTCCATTCTTGAAACATGAATTCGTTCTCCGTTGTGACCGTTCTTGGTCAAGTCTTGTTTTTTCCGACCCCGATGGTATTAGGTTTTTGAGGCCTAGGGAGTCTTTCATTTTCATATACTTCGTGGCCCTTGTCTTTCTTTCATTTTTTGAAGTATCGGGCTCCTTTCACTTCATCTCTCTGATTACAGTTAGTTGAGGATGTTTGGCGAGTAATACTTCCTCCACCACCACCACCGCCATCACTACCACCTCCACCACCACCGCGTGGCTAATAATTAGTGTAGATCCAGACTACGGCTTGGTAGCGTGTCGTAGGCGTCATTTGAATAGTCTCACTTGTTTCTCTGTGTATAACGGAAAAACACAATCAAGGCGTGATTATTAGACAAAACTATTGTGCGAAGATCCGGAATCGTAAAATGTCGCAGCAAATGAGCAATAATGGACTTTCTCATGGTCTAAGAGGCATTTGAGAGAATACAGCAGCTGGCCATAATTCCAAGAAAGTAAAAGTTCATAAGAATAACAGATGTTATTAATGTGAACACTCGTGTCCTCATCCCGAGGTGGCGTAGCTCTTTTCAGGCACACCCCCATTGGAGGTGAGCTGCATGTACCACTCCAACCACATACCAGACCTCCCGCCGTTCTTAAATTTCTGAAAGTACCGGGAATCGAACCCGGGCACCCGAGGACGGCAGCTAATAACACAAACCGTTACGCTACGGAGGCGGACTATGTTACTAATAGCAAGCATTTTATGTACAGAACAGAAGAACTACCAGCTGCACTCGACAATGAAATTGGACTTAAAATCTGTAGGAATTAGTAATCTTCTTTTCCTTCTTATTCTGCTTCTCTCTGACAACGTTCCCAATTTATTGGTGACGCCTTTCGATTTTTCCCTGACTTAAGGCCGGATACCATTCCCGACGCCAAACCTAGTTGGTATGGATAATGAACAGTCCAGTTTGATATATGGATTTGGATAGGCGAATTGCACCATCGTTTCCTGTTATAGACCAAGTGTTAGCGTGTCCATCCGACGAACGACTCACAGTGCAGAGGGTTCACTGCATATAAACGTTCAAAAAAAGGACAGGAATATCACAAGGACGACCTCAAAGTATTTTACAATGATTTTACTCCACTCAATTGCTTACAACAAATATTGATAGGTTTGATAAGTTTTATTAAGGTACCATATTAATTTCAAAACAATACTTCAAATTATAATATAGTGGATAAGCGATCTATTTCGTATCTCCCTCGTCTGAGGAAGACTGTCGCGTGAACACACTCAGATTGGATCTGTGTGATCGGAGAAGGTCGACTTCCCTTAGCCAAGGAACTAAGCATCAGTTATTTAAAGAAAACTAAATCTAGTAACTTTTCATTAAAAATATATGTATATTAAATAGAACCATCACTCAGGTAAAAAAATGGAAATAAATAATTATCTCCAACTGAATATTTTTAATAACTGAGAAAATAAATCGTCTTACAAGTAAAATTAGCAAAATTTTGTGAAAAAATTGTGTAGCTCCGAATTAAACAACTTTAATTTTATGTAAATCTTCTACTGAACAATTAAAACATTCTGGAAGAGGGATTCCTAAAATTGAAAATTTTTAAATAGTTCATGTTGAACTATTTGAACATTTGTGAAAAGGTGTTCTGTCCCTACAAGTCAACCGTGCTGTCTTGCATGGGAACAATTACGATCATTTTTGAAAACGAATCCTCTCCCAATTTAAAAATTATTTAAGTTAAAACATTAGTTAAAACGAGTTTAAATAAAAGCTGACCACTTAACAATTTATCAGTCAACCGATTTCTTAAATTGTTCAGTAGTAAACTTAATCATCTTAAAACTGTAAATTTAAATTATTTATGAGAATAAATCGTCTTCAAACAAACAATTTAAGAATTTTAAAAATAGATCCGCTTTAAGTCGAAAAAATAGTTTTTAAAACGATGGTCTTACAACTGAGCAATTTTAACATTTTTGGAAGGGAATGTTTTTCCAAGTGAACAATGTTTAAATTTTGATTCTTATAAGAAAACAGTTGAAAAACTACTAAAAATATATTAAGTACCTTCACACTAAAACATTTTAAGGCTAATGGGAAATCATCCTCAAATTGAAAAATTTAATAAATATTGGGAAGTTTTCCAATAGAATAATTTAAACATGTATGGAAAAAGTGACGCCTTCCAAGCGTATAAATAATACAACTTGAAAACCTCTTGTTTTTTAAGAAGTAGACTGAATTATAAAACAAGTTGCTTTGTGTCGCACCGACACAGATAGGTCTTATGGAGATGATGGGATAGGAAAGGCCTAGTAGTGGAAAGCAAGCGGACGTGGCCTTATTCAAGGTATAGGCGCAGCATTTGCCCGGCGTGAAAATGGGATACCAGGGAAAACCATCTTAAGGGTGCCGACAGCGGGATTCGAACCCACTATCTGCCGGATGCAAGATGACAGCTTAACGAACAACTCGCCCGGTACATATACCACCAGCGAACAGGTCGTGCAGGTGGGTTGTGTTGTAATCAGGAGCCTTCCAGGCTGGTCCTCAATCTTCACGCTTTGGCGACAGCTACAATGAATGGCTCCACAATTGAAGGACCTCGCTGGGACATCGTAAGAATAACCGTGCCGATCATCAGGAATATGAACTGGAACAAGGAATAAACAAATACATAAAACAAGTGTGAAATAGATAACACGCAGTAAAAGCGCTTAAGTCGTATGCATTTTTTGTTACCGAATTTGGCCAACAATGGACCACTTAGGATTTTCCTCTTTCTTCTCTTCTCTTCTCTTCCCAAAACCTCTTCATTTTTTAGCTTCTCATCTTTCTCTCCGTTCGGGCGTCCGTTTTAGTCGTTTCTATTCAAATGCTTTTGGACTGTCGGTTCTTCTTCTGAACTCTTTTCTATTGTGGATCATCTGCAGTATAATTCCAACTTCTCCCCATCCTTCTTGACGTATTATACCGGCTTGGAGGTGGCCTTTATCCGCACCATGTTTTTGAACATCTTTTGGTCATCCCTTCTCTGCAGAATTTCAGCCTTCGATTCCGCATTGTGGTTTTTGCTGTATACGTCATGTGTAGAAGTTCAATGTCATTGTTGATATTTCATTTTTCAAAATAATGGTCGAAATACTCGTCAGTTTTTTTAAATTTATTAAATAATCTCTATTTCTGTCGTATTTATTACCGTGTGCGAATGTTCTACAATATTTGTGAGGAGATTGAAGATGAGGTAGGTAGATCGAATCACGAATGAAGAGATACTGAAACGAATTGGTGGGAGGAGAAAGAGTTGGCTAAATTTGACGAAAAGAAGAGATAGAATGATAGGACACATCTTAAGATACCCAGGACTTGTTCAGTTGGTTCTTGAGGAAAGTGTAGGCGGTAAGAACGGTAGAGGTAGAACAAGGTATGAATATGACAAGAAGATTAGACCATATGTTGCACACAGAGCAGTTACGTAAAAATGGAAAGGTTTGCACAGGATTGGGTGGCATGGAGAGCTGCATCAAACCAGACTATGGACTGATGATTCATACACAACATTTCCTCATTACACTGCCACATACTGTATTTTATAAAAGTTATAGCCGATAAGTTACTTCGATCTTGTCATATGAGCCCAAATCTGACGATATCGTGAAAGAAGCGATACTCACCACTGCGATCATCAGGAACATGAGCTCGAGCTTTAACAAGATGAGCTGCAGGCTGGAAGGCTGCGAGTCGAGGCGATCAACATGGGCCAGGTTCACGACAATCACTGCCATGGCCAAGGACATCAGCTGGAACAAGCAGAACACTTGAGGCGAAGGAATTCCTCACTCACAAATAGCTGTCTATCAGAGAGAAAACACTGCTCAGACTCAAACAGCTACCGTACGATGATAGTGGAAGAAACCTTCCGGGTCCCAGAGAGAGAGAGCGACTCTCTTAACGCTCACAAGGCTTCATTTATGAACTTATACTTGTAAGAAATCGCCATAGTAATAGAAAATCCTCAGCCTGTTTCCAGTCATTAGATTGTAGATCATTCTTCGTTCGCGGTATCTCATCCCGATGACCTTCAGAATGTCAAACAGCTTGGTCCAATTAATATGATCAAATGTACGATTTTTGTTTGCTATTTGTTTAACGTCGCACCGACACAGATAGGTCTTATGGCGACGATGGGGGAGGAAAGCCCTAGGAATTGGAAGGAAGCGGCCGTGGCCTTAATTAAGGTACAGCCCCAGCATTTGCCTGGTTTGAAAATGGGAAACCACGGAAAACCATTTTCAGGGCTGCCGACAGTGGGGTTCGAACCTACTATCTCCGGGATGCGAGCTCACAGCTGCGCACTCCTAACTGCACGGCCAACTCGCTTGGTCGCTATGTACGTAGGCTTGTCTTTCTTAACTCGATCTTCTAAACTCGCGATTGCTTCACGTGGTCCTACATTTCTTCTGAAGCCAACTGAATCTTTTCTCAACTCAGTTTCAACCTCTCTTTCCATTCTTCTGTAAACAATACTTATAAAAAAATGTTCAGGCTTGAGATACTAAATGTCCAATAGTTTTCACACTTGTCAGTATTGGCTTTCTTTGGGAATATGTATAACTGCCCAGAATCGGATGGTACTGCTTCTTCTGAATTACACAATATAAAGGCCTGTGAGACGTACTCTTACAACCTATTAAGCATCTCGTAAGGAGGTTTGCATTTCATAAATTCCATGATCCAGACTTACATCTATTGTGGAAACCACTACGATAGATGTGATATGTAGTGTAAACGTAGACAGAAATCTGAACACAGTGTTGTAGTGAAGTGTAATTCCTGTATCAGTATGTGTGTTTCGTCTAAATAAATAATTAAGGAATCTTCAGGTGTATTGATGACCGAGTACGCTGCCTCTCATATCACTCACATCTGCAGCTTCCTCTTCTCCACAATGAGTGAAGCCGTATCAGTCTAGTGCTGAAAAGGGAACGGTGCCAGCGGTCTCCGAGTGACAGGCAGCCACGGGATTACTGAATAATGTTGTCTGAATTATCAGTCCATAGGCTGGTTTGTGGTCAAACTTCACCAAGGCACTCTGAAGTTACTCTGGTAATCATAAGCATGACAAGAGTTATATTGCTCTTGATAACACTGTGCGTGTGACTCTTTGGAGCAAATAGGTCCTACAAAGAAATGTATTCTATCTTTAAATCTGACTTCCTTTCCAGTTAATGCTAACTTGATCTTCGCCGTAAATCATTCGAATGCAATCAGACATCCACGTGGCCTCCAGATTTACGTGGATTTAAAGGCGAGACTTCTATTCTTAAAACGTTCATATGCATTGGCTACGAATCATAACCCCGGCCCCTCTCCTCACAGGGCTATCATAGAACCCTTCATCGGAGATATTTATCTAGCTGTGGATATCATACTCACCAATGCGATCACCAGGAACATAAACTGGAACAAGAACACACGGAAAGAATGAGAATCGTAAGGACTATTTACCATTAAACATATCATTTATACAGCTTTAAATTTATAAACAATTTACAGGGTTGGTCAAAATTAGGTTATCGAAATTCCAGACGTTTTGGAGTGTTATTAGAAAATCAGAAGACGTAGGTTCAGTTTTTAAAACTTAAGCAGCAAACTAAGTTAGAAAATTAAGTGTTTGTATGCATCTTTGAAGTATACCACTTCACCCGGAGTAAAGGACCTATATAGGAAATTAATTGCTCATTTTACATACAATTATGAATTATTCAAATATTAAACTATATTGTCTATAGCACGAAAATGGAGTGAATCAGGAGAAAATTAGCAGGAACAGAAAATTCTGTATGTACCCCCTTACAGTTCCCATTCAATTCCATGGATTGTAAGTGGTTCATTGCATTTTAAACCTGCTGATTTGCCATAATCCTTCTCGAGATAACCAGAACGGTCTCAGAATAGCACTGGATATCAGACTGTGGGCTACGACAAATGTTTACTCCCAAAATAAACCCAACAAGCTCGTTAAGCGGCTGGAAGGTCATCACATCGCCTAAGGGCTGCTGTAACGTGAGAAACGTGTGGAAACACAAGCAGGAAATAAGTGCGTTTTAAACGCACACTTCTTTCAACACGTCATAATGTTCGTGTGAAGAACAGAGATCAGAATGCTTCTGAATACAGCTGGATAAAAAAGAGCACCATCATGGAGATATCAATGCCAGGGTATAACACGATCCTTTGATCTAAAGTGGATCAAGTAAACTACTCTGTTATCGAGTCTCCCACTAAATATTGCGCAGGACGAGCTTCCTCTCAGGATCAGTGATAAGAGTGTCGGCCCGGGATCCTATGACCACGGGTTCAAACCTAGCACATGCAGTCAGAGTTTCGAAAGGTGGAAGGAAAAATTTCTTCGTACAATGTCGGCATGCAGGGCATATCTGGGGGCACATTTGGTGTTTACGAGACAAAATCAATTAAAAATCAGTCATAGATCGTCCGAGAGAGATTCGAATCCATTGCAAATAATTAGACTAGTCCACCTCCGCAGCGCAACGGTTAGTTCCATTAGCTGTCGCCCTCGGGCGCCCGAGTTCGATTTCCGGTAGTGTCAGAAATGTAAGAATGGCAGGAGGGCTTGAGTGTAGTTGAAATGGCACATGTAACTCACCTTCATTGGGTGTGTGCCTGAAAAGAGATACAACACCTCAATATGAGGATACGAGTTTACATTAGCGTAAAAGTGAAATTTAAAATTGCAATTAATTTTGTAGCTTGAAAGTTTGAAAGTTTCTTTTGAATCTCCAAAATATTACATCTCAAGGGTTCAGCACAGTCTGCCATTAAGACCAGCTTGTCAGCATAGTCGAATATGCCACGCAAGTGAATGCTCCTCTCCCCCACACCCCACATCCACATCCACACAAACAGTTGTCAAGAGCACGAGGCAAAGACAAGCGAGTATCTCGGCGACTGGTCACAGAAACCAGCCCTTTGCACAAACTGGAGCCTGACTCACTCACAACACCGGCAACAAGCGATACCTGTCCAGCAATTTGAGGCTGAAAGACTACACAATCGTCATCTGCCCGGAAGCTCTGAACACCCCGGAGTGTCCGTCACTAAATAGAGAAGGCTTGATTAAAAAGCAGGAAGTCAGAGAAATAATTCTTAGGCCAGTTACTGTAAGGTAAAGAATGCCGGAAAATTGAGAATTTAGAGCTCTATTCCCAGACAGAGGCACTTCCAACTGTGCCAGAAAAATGATGGAAAATTTGTACTGTCATGTGCCAAGACTGTCTCCTGACCAACCACTTGGTCACCTTCTCACGAAACAAGTAAATAAGTACCACCTGGCTGACCGAGGAATGAAAGAAATGGGACCTTTAAGACTTAAAATAAGGCAAGCTGTGAGATAGATCCTGAAAAAAGTACGTGGTTTTTCAGGAAAAACCTCTAAAGAACAAAGACACCTCCTGGTCAGTGGATGTTTTGTTTGCAATTTGCCTTACGTCGCACCGACATAGGTAGGTCTTATGGTGACGATGGGACAGGAAAGAGTTAGGAGTGGAGAGGAAGCAACCGTGAACTTCATTAAGGTAGATCGCCCGATGTGAAAAATGGAAAACCACAGATAATCAATTTCAGGGCTGCCAACTGTAGGTTTCGAACACAATATTTCCCGAATACAAGCTGATAGCTGGGTTGCCACTTTCTCGGTGGTCAGAGGAAGCAAAGGAGCTACAGTCAAGCAATACGGAGCAATGATCAAAGCGTAACAAGCGTGGTCTCAAGTAGGCCTAATTGAAGGAAGAATTAATAATAAATAAATAAATAACATACATCCATCTTCATTATAGACTGTTATGCCTTTCAACGTTCAGTCTGCAAGCCTCTGTGAATTTACTAACCCCGCCACAATCCTCTATTTGCAACTAGTGCTGTGGCCTCATTTAGTTCTATACCTCTTATTTTTAAATCAATAGAAACTGAGTCTAACCATCGTCGTCTTGGTCTCCCTCGACCCCTCTTACCCTCCATAACAAGAGTCCATTATTTTCCTAGGTAACCTATCCTCCTCCATTCGCCTCACATGAACCCACCACTGAAGCCAGTTTATGCGTACAGCTTCATCCATCGAGTTCATTCCTAAATTAGCCTTTATTTCCTCATTCCGAGTACCCTCCTACCATTATTCCCACCTGATTGTAGCAGCAATCATTCTCGCTGCTTTCATGTCTGTTATTTCTAGATTATGAATAAGATGTCCTGAGTCCACACAGATTTCACTCCCATCAAGCAAAGTTGGTCTGAAAACAGACCTATGCAAAGATAGTTTCATCCGGGAGCTGACTTCCTTCTTACAGAATACTGCTGATCGCAACTGTGAGCTCACTGCACCTTGATTCAATCTCACTTACTATATTACCATCCTAGGAGAACACACATCCTAAATACTTGAAATTATCTACATGTTATAGCTTTTTATTCCAATGTGACATTCAATTCTCTTAGATTTCTCACCTACTGACATCAATTTAGTATTCAAAAGATTAATTCTCCTACCATACTCATTGCACCTATTTTCAAGTTCTAAGATATAAAATTGCAGGCTTTCGGCACAATCTGCCATTAAGACCAAGTCGTCAGCATAGGCCAGACTGCTTACTACATCTTCACCTAAATTAATCCCTCCGTGCCAATTTATACCTTTCAGCAGACGTAAACTATGAACAAAAAAGATGAAAGAATACAGCCTTGTCTAAATAAATGGACTCACCAGTCTATACATGCTGACAGGCTAGATGTTCGTGGACTGGTGCAGTGTGTACAGTAGGAGTTTCTTAAGTACCACGAGGAAAGCTGAAGGAGGAAATCGTAGCTACTAGCTCTGGGGAGATTCTCAACTGTGTTCACGCATGAGGAAGTTTTGTAGCTGTAATTGATGTCTGCGATTTGAAATGCCAGCGTCAATGACGTCATCCTCTGTGAGTGAAAATACCAGCCAAACCTAATTTCTGCCGTCATTCGGAAGGATATTTCCACCATTTTTCTTTAACAAATCGCGCAGTAAGATGTTTTTTGAGCATGTAAGCTTGCAGTAAGGAACTATTCTTTTGTTTTGGTCAAGTTTTCCGCTTCTGAAGAAGGGAACAATGTTTGAACATTTCTAGTCTATTATTGCTAATATTTGTTCTCACAAATAGATTTAGGGCCTGTACTACGACAGCCAGATAAAAGTGCGGTATAAATTTATTTGGCAGTTTGGACATTTATCTGGAAGTTCGGTTGAAACCGCGTACTACGACTTTCGTTTATGTGCAATCTGGGAAAATAATCTCGAGTATAGCTATGCCGAAGTTGGAGAGGCTGTTAACGCTCTTATCTGGGACTTAGCTCTTATCGGGGACGCTGCTGTAAAGAATCAAGATGGCTACTCATGAAGATGAATCTACATCTGCATGATGCTGTGCGAAATTAAGTTGTTACAATGTAATTTATGTATATATTTATAAAGTATGTCATGCTTCCTGTCCAGCTATCACAGAATTCTTAAAAATTTTCCAAGCTAGTAAGTTGTTGCTACTGAGTATATCAGTAGTACACAAGCAGTCAATCGCATACTTCATAGGTAGCCGTGGTCGTTAGGGCATCAGAATTTGCTGTTAAGCAATTTTTCGCGCGTTCGAGTCCCAATAGTCTAACATTTTTTTTACCTTGTAAATGGTCGTCGGTAGGGTACTAGAGGTGATACTACACATTTCCTAATCATTAAAATGCGTGTCAAAAGCGTGGGTTCTATTCCAAATCTATCCGCGACGCACATATGGAGTAAAGGTATACGACTTTGTTCATGGCGATTCGTCCGTCGAATGAGGATGTTAAGGAGGTTATATTTCTTTTACTTCATAACAACTTGCTACAAAAGTATTTACGCTAAAGTGAGTTAAATGCTTGCCAGTTACTATTCTCACATTGTATTGAAAAGAAAGAAACTAACTACTTATTCAATGAGCAAACAATAAATTGAATTAATAATAAAATTAATGATCCCACGCTGCATCAGTAGCATTAATTACGAATAAACACTTTACTTTCGTCGTAACGCGCAACCTCGTAAATAGTACTAGCCAAAAAAAATACATAACCTGAATCTTTACTTTTGCGTCCAGGTTACATTTTCAGTCTTTTTATTTCCTATAACAGTTTCAATTTCGTTATACAGTTAATTAATTTTAACATTCCTTCGTATGTGTATGTTTCAGTCCTAATTCTGTTTTTGACCTGGACTTCCACATTATAGCTTAAGAAGAGTCTGATATTGGATTCTATTAATACAATTTCAAAAGGAATAGAGCTAAACAAACGAAAACACCAGGGAACACGTATACCACCGCGCTAAATTTCACTATATTTTCAGTAACCTTATTACCAACCCAATAAAAATGTTACTACATCTTCCGCATTACAATCCCGCCATTAAAATCCGTTGGTAGTACGCAAGAAAATATTTAACTTCTAGTTTGCAAAACTGCAGCCTACGTATCTATCTGTTTATCTGACAGTCGTAGTACAGGCCCTAAGAATAACTTTCTTTAAAATCATGCAATGAATTTGTTAGAATATGTTGAATAGGACTCTAGGACAACGTGAAGATACAAAATTTTAAAATGGTGTCAAATTTTTCTTTGGAAAATCAAAGTATCGTAAGTATGCCTTTCCATTAATGAAACTCAAATTGATTAATTTATTTGCATCTAAGGAATGGTTTTAGAGATACATATGTATGCAATTTGGAGAAGACAGGTGTAGGATTCGATTCCTCCAAAGGGGAAAACTAACTCAGGACCTATGAAACTAAAGCTGGCGGAACGAAAGGTCAATGAACTTCGTCTTATCGGACGACCCACCTATGCTTATAGATTATGTGCATGACTTTAAAGACATATAAATTCATACAAACGTTTAAGTTATTTAGCGGCCCTGTGGTGTAGGGGTAGCGTGCGTGCCTCTTGCCTGGAGGCCCCGGGTTCGATTCCCGGCCAGGTCAGGGATTTTTCTCTCGACCTGATGGCTGGGTATAGGTCCACTCAGCCTACGTGTTTAGAATTGAGGAGCTATCTGACGGTCCCGAAAGCCAAGAATAACGACCGAGAGGATGCGTCGTGCTGACCACACGGTCCCTCGTAATCTGCAGGCCTTCGGGCTGAGCAGCGGTCGCTGGGCAGGCCAATGCCCTTTCAAAAGCTTAAGTGCAGTGGGGTTTGGTTTAGTTTAAGTTATTGGTGAAATTTCATTGCATTTGAATGTGGTGGTACACTTGTTATCTGTACTACCTATAGCCGCAGGAAATAAAACACGTAACAGGGTCTGGTATATCGCCAGACTGAGCCAATCCAGGCACTCAAATCAAACCAGTGTTATGCTCGCCTTATCCTCGTTCCGTTACTCGACTTTGAGTGCCAGGAACTCAGCACCTCATTTGCGTACCGCACACTTCCTCATCGTCGACCACACCTGACCTTGAGCCTGCTTGAATCCCACCTCATAAAACCGTCGTCAAGACTGCGTGACCTTAGTTTGTAAGCTAATTAAATCACGCTGCAATCAGCGCTACATCTAGAAAACTCTCACGAAGAATGTAATAACAGCGTGCCTTTTCCTTGCGTGATGAATCTCAAAGATGGACGTTTCCTCTTCAACTTCGCACCTCATTAACTCTTATAACTATGAAATATGAGGGATCAATTCCGGATTTTAACCTGGATCTGGAAGCTGGTTTGAAGTCTTCTCAGCCTACGTAAGAACAGTATTGAAGTTTTATATGACGACGAGTAGAGATGGAAATTATATTTGAACAAGGCGGTAGTCTCCGCTACCCGCACGACGCTTGTGCAGTAAGGTTTGCATAAATATTAGCGACCTGAACTATCAGAAGCGCTAAAACTTATGCAACTCACCCGTTCTATACATACCGCACCAAAAATTTTACTAAGGACTTTCTTTTCTTGTTTTCTAAATTCTTAGTTAGTGATCTTGCATTATGGACATAGTGGGTTCGAACCCCACTGTCGGCAGCCTTGAAGATTGTTTTCCGTGTTTTTCCATTTTCACACCAGGAAAATGTTGGGAATTCCTAGTCCTTTCCTCTCCCGTCGTCGCCATAAGACCTATCTGTGCCGGTGCGACGAAAAGCAGATTGTAAGAAAATCCTTTCTTGTTTTTCCAAATTTTTAGTTGAATATCTGCCTCCAACAATCAATTTTTCTGATGCGTATAATGCTTCACGTGTTATAATGTTTTAATTTAGTGTTCCAAGATATTGATTTTTTGTTCTACCTGTTCCATGTGATTTTGTAGGTTTGTTTATATTTAGTAATTCTCTCTCTGTTTGTTTCACTATTTAATACAGTTGGTTGGATGATCGCCCATAAGTATTTAAAACTATTTACCTGAGCGATTTTGGCAAACTGAGTTACCAGAAATTCATTATTATTATTATTATTATTATTATTATTATTATTATTATTATTATTATTATTATTATTATTATTATTATTATTCATTTTCGTTTGTACATTGTTAGGCCTTTCAATACCGTGACGAAGTACCCCCCAACACGGAGGAACTTCACGGCAACTGAGAATTGAGGGGCTTGTTGCTTCACTTACTGAACTACCCACCTAATTTCGATTGTGCTCAATGAGGCTTAAAATATCTGAAAATATTTAAGATGGCATTACTGTCGTTAGTAGAGCGACTGGGACTCATACAGTAACAGGAACCAGGTTGCAGACATTTTTATTCGATGCCATTTAGGCCATTTCGACATTCTACTCTACCAGATGGGAAAGAAAGCCGAATTCTACTGGGCGGATTATGACTGACATATATTTTACATGTTGAAATCACGAGAGATGTAGTGTGAAATGGACGTCTTTTACCCTTGAAAAATCTGGCTACTACTATGTACGGGATTCAAACCTATGATCCTAGAATTTGGAGGTCAACACTGCATTACTGATCATCAGAGGGATGGAAGAAAGCAGAGTCAAAGGCTTGACATTAAAGAAATGACAGATGACTGAACATTACAGCCTGTTCCGTATCTTGTACTCCACCTAGATATTTTCTCAGTGGTTCAAAATGATGGAAATCATAACAAGATGAATGGTAGTGACATGTGTGACCTGCTGTTGTCGTGCACCAATATGAAACATGTACACAAAACCTCGAGTCGTCTTCCACTTGTATTTTTGTGTTCAAAAGTATTACCTCCAACGTCGCCAAATTACGGTAGGTATTGTAACTAATACCAGATGCAGTTTAAGCGCAGTGCTGGTGCACCTTCTGTGGTCTGACGGGAAAAACGTCAGTATGCGTGAGAACGGGTTTGCTACTACACTTATTGTACCACCCTTGTATTTCCTTTTTGCTCAATAACTTCTTTGGGTATTGACGTAAAGATTAAAGGAGATTTTATTAGCAGAGGAATTACAAGAGGTGTGAAAAGCGTCGTCAAGGTAAAAGATGCATATTGCCGTATGTCTCTTGATTGAATTACGTCTGAACCAGATGATGAAATTTTACTTGAGCTTACTGTGTCACCTTCTTCACCTCCGTAATTAATTTACGAGAGTCGTAAAACCTTCCCTTCTCAATATCAGTTTTTAGAATGTGTTTAAGACAGCGATTGATTTCAGACTGTACAGTCTGGGGAGAAATCTTATAGCAGTAGTTTACTGGTGTAAACTAAGTAAAGTAATGACAATTGTGAAGTTAATTTAGTAGACACTTTGAACAATATCATTGAAGTAAGTAAGGAGTTTGTCGTAAATCGTCAAATGGCGAGGTGGAGTCAAAACTGGCACCAATATAAAAATATACATTTTTTGGAATTTATGTGAAAGACCAAAGAAGCATTTCTAGTTTGGCTTTCGCGCTACTTTAATAGACTTTTCCATTTACTAGGTTTTCTCATACGGTATCTGGAGTCCTGTCTTTGATGCTATTTTGTGTCGGATGTCTATACGTACTTCGAATGACTCAGAGAATTCCCCAAGGATTTATTATCATTGAATAATTATTAAAGTTAATACATATAAGTACTTAGTTGTGTGTTCGGGTTTCACATGTTGAAGACGAAGTTATCGTAGGTAGAATAAGTAACGATCGTAGAAGCAAAGAAGGCCTTTCTTAAGAAAAGAAATTTGCTCGCTTTGAACACTGACATAGGAATTACAAATATGTTTTTGAAGACTTTTGTCGGGAGCATGGCGTTGTCTGGAAATGAAACATGGATGGTAACTTACTCAGAAAGACAGAGTAATAGGAGCTTTTGAAATGTGGTGTTACAGACGAATGCTGAAGGTGACATGGGTAGATCGAATCACGAATGAAGAGATACGGAATCGAATTAGTGAGAGGAGATCGATTAGGCTAAAGTTGACGAGAAAAAAGACAGACACCCAGCTCTTGTTCAGTTGGTTGCTGCGGGAAGTGTAGCTGGTAAAAAAAGGCAGGGATAGACGAAGGGGAGAATATGACAAGTAGATTAGAGCAGATGTAAGATATAATAGTTACGTACAAATGAAAAGTTTAGCCCAGGTTAGGGTGGCATGGAGAGCTGCATAAACAGTCTATGGATTGATATCTCATACAACAACACATTATTATTATTTAGAAATGATCAGTATTTATTTTTATACTTCGGTTTGACACAATAAAGACACTGTGGAGTAAAACACAAAAGCTACCAGGCCAAACCAGGAAGAGAGAAATCGAGTGGATCGACCACAGACCCATCTAAAGTTAAAGTATCGGCGGGAAACACCAAGGAGGACGTTTGTGAATTCATCAACTGACAAGTTTGTGTTACGGAGACATGAAGAGGCGAAACGTACCGTACATGACTAAATCAATTGAAAGAGACACATCGTAGGGGCAAAGACTGAATTATTACAGAAATAAATATTTCTTCCTTCACTTTGTGACAGTGAACACACGCATAATATTAACTATCTCATCAGTATATGACACCTAAACACAAAATTAAACTACATTTCAATGTTTTCAGTGTAATATTTATTGGAATAATGACGATGAAAATAAGAGTATGTTGTCACGCAGTCATCATTCTTACAAACGGCGTGATGAAAGGATTGAACTTTTCAGGCTCGGAGCAAGATACAGGCTTGCGAAAAGTGAGGCGAAAGCAACCAGTGGCCGACCTTGGCAAGAGAGTCTCGTGTCCTAATGATTTTCGCGAAGGGAACATACTCACTCATACTCGTATAGAGAAGTTGTGAGTTGGACATAGAGGTAGGTGTTACTCTCCCATTACCACTCTGTTGCTCGGCAACCAGCGGTCTCGCTTAGCATAACAGATCTTCCTAGACACTGCTGAAGGCTAGGCTGAGCAGCACAAACACAGCGCGTCCAAGGGTTTTCTACTTCCTAGAGGCACACAATTTGTGATAATATGGTGATGATGATGCTTGTTGTTTAAAGGGGCCTAACATTGAGGTCATCGGCCCCTAATGGTACGAAATGAGACGAAATGCAATGGTAATTTAAAAGTCCAAAATTCATTCACTGACTAGAATTTAAAACGGGATGATGGAAGAATGAAAGGATAAACATGAATGTAAAATAATCAGCGGAGCAAACTCACAATACTGAAAGTTAAAAGAAATTCCAAAATCGATACACTGACTACAATTCAAAAAGACGACGATGAACAACGATTATAAACTTAATGAGTGGACCGAATCCGCAATCCCCCACCTCCCAGAAACTAACTTAAAACAATAGTATTACTGACCAAGGCACAATTCTGAATCGATGATACTAGTTGTTCAAAGGGATCCAAAATCCAGCTCATTGGACCCTCAAAATGGCACTTATCGCTAGTAAAGTAGAACCGCGGTATTTCTCAAGTTGTTGTTCTAATCAAGAGTAGCGTAAACTCACGGTGTTCCAAATGTTATGGTACTACTCACAAGTATTGGACGTCACACAGGTAACACAGACCTATGGTGTTTCTCACATAATGGCGCCAGTCGTAGGCAACGCAAACCCATGGTGTCCCTCACATAGTGGGTACTAATCACAGGCAACGCAGACCCAAGGTGTCGCTCATATAATGGTACTAATCACAGGCAACGCAGACCAAGGTGTCGCTCATATAGTGGTACTAATCACAAGTAGTTTCCTGGTTCGTATTCAATCATCCCTTCGCCGCCCCTTTTAGTCGCCTCTTACGAGAGGCAGGGATACCGTTGGTATATTTTATATCTGCGTCCCTCACCCACAGGGGGTAGACAGAAAGAAAAAAGAAGTAACGGACGAAGGAAGGCAAGGGGCAGGAAGGGCGTGAAAATGAAAGACTCCGTAGGCCTCGAATGCTGTAATATCATCGGGGTTGGAAAACAGCAAGAGTTGACCAAGGGAGGTCGATGAGGGTAGATTAAAGTGAGGAGCCTGGCACAAGAACGTGGAACCAATGTCAGGATTCAGGTAAGGGCCCAGTGGTCGCCAACCCACGCTACCAACTTGAGAGCCCCTGGGGCCCTTTTTAGTCGCCTCTTACGATAGGCAGGGGATACCGTGGGTGTATTCTTTAGTTGCGTCCTCCACCCACTGGCGGTCAAATTGTGATCCCGTGACACCGCTTATTTTGCTCTCTCATCTTGTCTAGGATTATAATGGTAACTTGAGTTTAACGCACAGACTCCGATTTCTATACCTAGTCCAAGGATTCAGACAGAACAGAACCCCGAGATTCACCTGATGTGAAGGGGCACCGGATATGGTAAAAAAATTCAAGCAATAAAGCTGAGGATTATATAACGATGGCTAAGGGGAATCCTATTTCACGTTGGGCAACTTCAAAAGCCAGCATTTATTCCATAGCATTGATCACGTTCATAGACTGGTTTGATGCAGCTCTCTGCGTTACCCTAACATGTGGTAATCTTTCCATTTTTACTTAACTACTGCATCCTATATCTACTATAATCTGTTTGTCGTATCGATACTCTGGTCTATCTCTTCCGTTCTTACGGCCTTCTTGGAGAAAGAGAAGTTGAAAATATCAAGGTGAGAAATACATAGGCAAACTGAAAAAATATCAGGTCAGAAAAATAATATTTTTTGGTTTGGTCACTTGGTCGGAGCGAACTAAGAAATACAAACAAATTTTTTTTGACGAAATTCCCCCCCCCCCCCAAGAATAATCCACAAATAAGTTGGTTCTTCGAAGAGATAAAGGATGTAGCAGAAATGAGATTTACGAAAGAAGAAGTACTACAGAGGCTTACATTTTGCAATAGGATTGTATGTTCGGGGGGTTTTCAGAATAAATGGAGGTAGTTTGTCACTACTGTAGCGGCCGCAGGGTTTTGTAGACTTATTAGTAACAACTGACCACGATGTCTAACCTCCACCTAAGCGCTTGAGTCAACAGAGCGCCATCTTATAACAGAGCAGGCATGTGAGGTCACATATTGAGCACAAATTGTGTCTTACATTTAAGCGCTATTTGATGAAGACTATGCTTCAGATTTTCAACATGTACCCCCCTCTTTTATCTGTCAATTCGGACATTAAACATAATGATAAGTTAAATACGCGCTCTGTCCAAACACTAAGAGTGTTTTAATTTTTTCCATGTTCCCGTTGTCGAGGAACACAAGTCTACGTTAAAATAAAAAGTGTGCTACTGTTTGGACGGATGAAAGAAGGAAAAGCAGAGTGAATTACTGTAGAGAACGAAAATCAAGAAAGGAGGCAAAACACGAGGAAATTATTTTACGTGGTCCACAGACCGTCGAAATCGAAGTAATGATAGAAGGGTGGACCTGAGTATCAAAGTGTGATACCTGGCTAACAAAGATATGTGCCAGCTAGTGGCTTCTACTAGTTTTTATGACCGGCAAAAGATAGCGTTGGGTGTATGTTCAAACACCTCCCGGTTGAAGTTATCGTGCCATTTCTGTTGCTGCTGCTCCATGACGATTGCCACAATGGACATGGAAGTAAATGATGCAAACACTAGTTCCTTTGCTAGTCTACATCTTTTAGAGAAAAGCAGCATCACAACCCACTCTGTTATACTGTATGTTATTCTCAGCAAAATATATGACTTCGGCATACATATTTCTGATGCATCTCATTTATTTATTTATTTATTTATTTATTTATTAGGGTAACCAAAACCGGAAGATGCCGAATTACAGAGTTTCCAGTGAGAAAAACATTTACAACGTTGTATCACAATGCAAACATTAAACAATAAATGAAGGAATAACGAAGAAATATGAACTAATTACAAAAGTAGCCGAAGAAAATTAAAAACTAACAAGAAAACTGTAAAGAAACAGCAATTAACAAGAAAAATAGTGTAAAATGAGAAGAGGGATGATAATGAAGAGATGAACTTAGGTAAGCACAATAAGAGAAATACAAATAGAGAGGAACGTAAGTCTACAGATTAAATAACAAACGATATGATACAAAACAGAAAAACTTTCAGAAGATTGATACAAAATTTCAAGGCTTTCCAGGAGAAGGAGAAGAAGAAGCAGAATGAAAATGAGGAGGAGGAGGAGAATGGGAGGGGGAAGGAGAAGAGTAAAGGTAATAGCAATCAAGCACAAGGGGAAAGGAAACACCATAGTGAAGGGATGAAGAACTATTGGAAGTCAAGGAAAGAAGGATCAAAATGAACGTAGAGGGTTACTTTCCGTGATCTTTACGGGGCCAAAATCGAAACGAATACAGTAGTATAAGGTTAACTGTAATGACCTTGAGTGCTATAGTTTCCGTTATTGATGATGTGACATACCTGCTCTGGCGCTGACAGCGAACCCGTACGCTCCTATTGACACCAGAGGTCGCGAGAACAAGAGCACGGCCACGAGAAACAGCTGTTAGGTGGAGACTGGTGTCTTAAGTGATTATCCGCTCCCCTTAGGAAGAGCGGAGTATCAGTATATTTCAGCGAAACGTTCAATGAAGCATTTGTAAAAATATAAGAAAATGAAAACACTTAATCGTTAAATGAAAATTACGATGTGAGTTTCAGATTTAGACATGACAATAAGCTTTCTGGAAAGCCTCCGTGGCTCAGGAGGCAGCGCGCGGGCCTCTCTCTGCTGGATTCCTTGGTTCAAATCCCGGTCACACCATCTGAGATTTGTGCTGCACAAAGTAGAGGCGGGAGATGTTTTTCTCCGGTACTCCGGTTTTTCTGTCTTCTTTCATTCCCGAAACACACCTTCAATATCATGTAATTCATCTGTAGCGTCTCCGAAGACCTTAAAAAGTAGTTAGTGGGACGTAAAACAAATAACATTATTATTCATTCATCTGTCAGTCATTAATCATTACCCCAGAGGAATGCGACAGGCTTCGGCAGCCGGCACAGTTCCCATGCTCACCGCTAGATCGGGCTTCATTCATTCCATTCCTGACCTGGTCGAACGACTGGAAACAGGCTGAGGATATTCAATAAGCTTTTCCGCTTTGGCCGCGTCAGGAGAACAAGGTGAAATACTTTACGTTTCGCAGAGACATTTGCTCCGCGTCTTCAGAAGAAAATCTCAACTTTTCACGAGGAAGTCTTCTAAAATAATGAGGGTTTGAATTTAAGAATGCTTTACCGTTGGTCTACTAAGTGGTACTCTTAGTCGTCACCAGATGGCGCACTGTGCACTGGTCTACCAAGTGGGAAATGACGACACAATGCAAAGTCCAATTAAGATGCTTCTTGTTCCATCATTTGTGCGTTGCATGCTTTTATTTCTATTTGTTTCTTCTACCAAATCATACCTGATGTGCTTTCTCGCCTTGATGTTACTTGGGCCCTTTAAAACCCCTAATATTTATGCAACTTTTCCTCCAGAACGTACTTGAAATCTGATCCATTACGGCATGGAAATTCGCTCTCTAGTCAATACATAGTGCATATGGATATCCAGTAACGCGGCGACAGGACAGAGCTTAGAAATGATCCGGTATCTTATATATTCTGTCATTAAATCTTATCGTATCTGTATTTTCTTGGGATAATTTCATAGCTATTATTTTTATGCATAATCCATTATAGCGTATCTTGTAAATAGGAGCGCGTAAGTAAAGTATTAACCTGTTTTGCAGACAATCACGAACATTTATGTTGGCAACTGGGTTACAATACGAACTGATTGCTGCCTGTGTTGATGATTGTTTCAAGGGGAAGTACAACTGGAAAGCCATAGTTCCGGGAAGTGATGCAATCGTCCCAAAATAACAAAATTCTCCTCGATGATTGTCAACCTTCTGTCAGGTCAAAGCGCGGAAAGCGAGACTAAAACATCTATAAAATAATAACAAATAAAACCACTTTTCTCTTTGCGAAAATCAAGCGATCATAAATATGTCTCCCGGTCATGGCCACCTGTCAGCGGCTGCTAATGTCAGATTCAACCAGCCATAACACATAGCCGCCCTGCTCTGTTGCCAGGTAACACTACTTTACATGACAGCCTGCACAGGTGCTATCGTTACATTTCCGTCACACATTTTGTCGCGTTACGTTACACAAATGTTCGGTTGATTCCCAGCACCGTATTCTTCGGGCTAACATTTTCAGTCAGCAGTGTTAACTTATTCAGAACTCTTACCTACCCGACCGTGCATGGTAGATGCTCAGCACACACTGACTTGTAGTTTCTTATATACGGCAACCGAGTGACATTGGCTCTACCAAGCTCGTTTATAGCAGCAGCCACACCTTAGTCTTCATAGACTACTAAAACATTGATGAGTACACGCAAAGTGTACAGCGTAAATTTTTATAGACTTGGGAACCCTGAATACAAAATTTGCTTCAAACTTACTTTCTTCTTACGTGGAATGCAGGGAAAGTGATTATGATAAATCTCCATTTATGCACTTAATATCATTAACATATTTTGATCCGAAAATATTCGTAAATACGCCCAGGAACTATTTACCCTTCTTAATGACTTTCAATGTCATTGGAGGCCATCAGACCGATCAGGAGTTTTTTTACAGCTATATACATTATAATGCTGGATTTAATTGTAAATATGTTGTATTACAAATTTTAGTTGGTGTTTGTATTACCAGTCCATAGACGGGTTCGATGCAGCTTTCCATTGCACCCTATCTTATGCTAGCGTTTTCATTTATATATAAGTACTACATCCTACATCTAATCTGTTTGTTATATTAATACCTTGGTCTATCCCAGCTCCTACACCAAAAGAGCGAGACCTCTCCTATCATTCTCACTCTGATACAGGTCAAAGTTCGCCAAATAGTTATCCTGTCAACAATTCGATTTCTTGTCTCATCATTCGAGATTCGATCTATCCATCTCAACTTCAGCATTCATTTATAACAACATGTTTCAAAAGCTTCTATTCTCTTTCCCTCTGAGCTAGCTATCGTCCATGTTTCATGTCCATGTAACGCCACACTTCAGGCGAACGTCCTCAAAAACGTATTTCCAACTCCTATATCAATGTTCGAAGTGAGTAAATTTACTTTCTTAAGAGAGCTTTTTTTGCTTGTGCTTGTCTGTATTTTACGTTCTCCTTACTTCTACTGTTATTACTTATGTTACTACCCAGGTAAGAATATTCATCTACTTCCTGTAAGACTTCATTCCGTAATGTAATATTTCACTTCGAACGACCACACCCCATTACCTTTGTTTTGGCCTTATTTATTTTCATCTTGTACTCCTTATACAAGTCTATGTGCATTCCCTTCAGCAATATTACAAGATCTCATGTAGAATGTAATAAGTAAGAACGGAATGCTGATGACCTGAAAATTATCGAAGAACGACCTATAAAATGCCCCTTAATTCTCTTAAACTGATCTCAAATTAAAACATGACTTAATAAAATGATCAATTTTATAATTGTCTTGGGCAAATCATGAACACGTAGTTAGAATAACTGTGTAGTAAAACAAAATATATTTTGAAGAATTAGTGTATTACTACTAAGTTATTAATCAATAAATGAACAATGATCAGTAGGTCATTTTCATTTCTACTAAAATAATGTGAGAATATAATACTAACCAAACCTACCTTAGTTAGCATTCCAATACAGTCATCTTCAAGAGTGAAGGAACGCCTGATACTGTTTCATACTTCTCTACTGCCACTGATGTAACAGGAGCATATTTGAAAAACGCTACGGCACTGGCTGTTAAATCCTCTCAAAAATGCCAATTCTAAAGTCTTCACCTGACTGAATACTGGCTATTGGACACATTATCTGATACCTGTATTTTTATCCAATATAAATTTTATTTTCTCTTTCACTCTATCCCAATTTCACCTCAAAAATTTTCTATACAATCTTCAGCATTCCTGAGTAAATCGAGTAACTTGTCCAATACCATGCCACTTTCTTCTAGGCGAGTTATGGTTTCTGGAAGAAAACGACAAATTTGTTTTTGTACGAACCAATTTACCTTCTTTTTCATAGTCAGAAAACAAGTCCTGTGCACACCCAATTGGCTAGCATCTGAGCTATCAAAGCCATTCACTCCTTCTCTTACTATCTGAAAACTGTCAGAGCAGTATATGCATGCTCTCAACCAGGTACGCCAAAGTTTTGAAACTGGTGCTGGGAACAAAACTATATCAGCGGCTTTGTGTTTGAAATACTTAATTCGGGATGGTGCATCGACAAAAACTTTCTTTACTGTGGAAACTAGTCTGTCTACTTCTGGACATTTTGATCTGGCTTCTTCGATTCGGTGAAAAGCATGATCCAGGCAAGTAACATGCACCATCTTATTGTACAATTATTTGATAGATTTTGCTGCCTTTACCTTGTAAGGGGCTAAATCTGCTAGGAAGAGTAATAAGTTCTCATTTTGTGTTCCACTACGCCGCATTAAACACTTGCTATTTACCGAACACTTTGCATATCTGACTATGGTCAACTGCTTCCAAAAACCTCTGAGGTCACAAGAAAAGTATTCCCTGGGGCTATTAGTTTCTAGGGTCCCTATGACTACCTTACCTTCTGCATTTGGAGTCTCGTCAATTTATCCCCTTCACACAATCACGTATTCGGTTCAATGCGCCTTTGTAACATTTTGACAGGTAGTCTTTGTGCGATGTTGATTCGTATGGAATAGTACGACCAGTGGGGTTTTCAAGAAAATTAGTTACCGGGCGAGTTGGCTGTGCGCGTAGAGGCGCGCGGCTGTGAGCTTGCATCCGGGAGATAGTAGGTTCGAATCCCACTATCGGCAGCCCTGAAAATGGTTTTCCGTGGTTTCCCATTTTCACACCAGGCAAATGCTGGGGCTGTACCTTAATTAAGGCCACGGCCGCTTCCTTCCAACTCCTAGGGCTTTCCTATCCCATCGTCGCCATAAGACCTATCTGTGTCGGTGCGACGTAAAGCCCCTAGCAAAAAAAAAAAAAAAGAAAATTAGTTAATTTAGGACTGGTTTGTTTTAATAGCGGAATATTTGCACTAACAAACACTTCACGTAATTATTTATGAAAGGAAGATGACTTGATGTCAAAGCAGTTTCTTTTAAGAGTAATTGGGACACTTTCCTATTGTTCACATTTTCAATACCTCGCTTTTCGGGCCCAAAATGTTGTCGTACGGTGAACCTTAATTTTGCACACTTTACAGAACAACACAGTTGAGAATGTGTTTTGACACAACTCTGACACATACTGTTTTAAACGGCTTGCAGTTGACTGCTTTTGTTTTCCAATTTCAGTATTGCACTGCACAACAAAACGTCACACACCTTAAAAGTCCTGTAGTTTCCGACTAACGATCAGAGGCCAGAACTCGATACGGCGCCGAGGGAATTACACCGGGTTCTTATCTGAGATTGACGCAATACTCACTTGTACACGAAGAAATCGGTGACTAACTGTACATCATGATCAAGAAAAATTAAAAACTTCTCCGTAGGTAATTAACAGCTAATGAAACCACAACTACGTTTATTCCACGAATATTAATAGTTTAGAAACACAGGTAATAAAAACGACTTTAAAATGAACGTTTAACCATATCTGATAACAAAAAAGACATATAAAAGGATGAAAAATTTAAAAAAATGACCTAGAATGTTAAAAATATTCTGGAAAATGTGGGAAAAATGCATTTTGATGACCTTAAGAAACCTCACATATCTAACATATTTATTGCATGAAACACTTAATTGCCACTAAGCATCATCTCTGAGTACTCGTAAAGAACAGACGAATGTTCATCAAAACCCGGGCCCTAGTGATAAAATAGCAAAACAATGGGCAAATCTCTGAGTTTTGATTTCATCTCCATGGATTTTGATTGCGTTTTCAAATTCCTCTTTGATTTACTTTACTACCTGTTCCATACAAACATCGATAAGCGGGGTGGGGGGACAAAAATTAGCAGTGCATTATTTTTAAAATTTTTTTTTGCTAGGGGCTTTACGTCGCACCGACACAGATAGGTCTTATGGCGACGATGGGATAGGAAAGGCTTAGGAGTTGGAAGGAAGCGGCCGTGGCCTTAATTAAGGTATAGCCCCAGCATTTGCCTGGTGTGAAAATGGGAAACCACGGAAAACCATTTTCAGGGCTGACGATAGTGGGATTCGAACCTACTATCTCCCGGATGCAAGCTAACAGCTGCGCGCCTCTACGCGCACGGCCAACTCGCCCGGTGCAGTGCATTATCAAATTATACTTCGGTGTTACAGAGATTGACGCACGTTGTCGAATACCATGCAGTAAGTTACACGTACTCTGAAATTAAATACCAGGTGAACAGTGGACCGCTCGCTCTTCCTCATGTTGTAGGTTTTACCAATATTGATGCCTTAGACACCCAATCAACGTATCCTATTTCCGAACCTGAACCGTCTCTCGAAAAACTACAGCTTTTTCTTCCTGCACGACAGACTAAGCGTTTTCTTCCAGATTCATCCATGCCGGTTCAATGACTTCAGCTAGTTACTTGAATTGACCTATTTGGAAGATTATTATTATTATTTTTTTTGCTAGTGGCTTTACGTCGCACCGACACGGATAGGTCTTATGGCGACGATGGGATAGGAAAGGCCTAGGAGTTGGAAGGAAGCGGCCGTGGCCTTAATTAAGGTACAGTCCCAGGATTTGCCTGGTGTGAAAATGGGAAACCACGGAAAACCATCTTCAGGGCTGCCGACAGTGGGGCTCAAACCCACGATCTCCCGGATGCAAGCTCACAGCCGCGCGCCTCTACGCGCACGGCCAACTCGCCCGGTATTTGGAAGATTTTACTTAATTGTGTGATTATTGGGTGGTTATGGAATTTTGTTTTAATTCACTCCATACACTGTTATTTTGAAATTTAATTTTTATACAGGTTTTTTGTGCTATTTCATGAGGATTTTCTATGGACTGCATCGATTCCTGTCTGTTACTGGAAAGGATTGGGAGGTCATCTGAAAGAGCTTATCAATAAGGGTGATCTTTAATTTTTTCTTTTTTTTTTTTTGCTAGGGGCTTTACGTCGCACCGACACAGATAGGTCTTATGGCGACGATGGGACAGGAAAGGCCTAGGAGTTGGAAGGAAGCGGCCGTGGCCTTAATTAAGGTACAGCCCCAGCATTTGCCTGGTGTGAAAATGGGAAACCACGGAAAACCATTTTCAGGGCTGCCGATAGTGGGATTCGAACCTACTATCTCCCGGATGCAAGCTCACAGCCGCGCGCCTCTACGCGCACGGCCAACTCGCCCGGTTTAATTTTTTTTTCTACTGATCCATCACTTTTCCAAAACTAGATTGAACAGCAGTGGGGTTAATCCATTTCCTTGTCGGACACCGGTTCTGATTTTTAATTGTTCGGAAATTTCTCCTAGAAAAGCAACTTTCGATATTGAGTTGGTTAGAATTTGTTTCATAAATTATCTTTTTCTTCTGTCGACGTGGAATTAAACTCGTGTAGGATATTATAGGCCATCTAACACTGCTTCTTCAGCGTCACAGAATTAAGGCACTTGAAAACTTTGCTTTCAACCTCACTTCCAATCCCTTTCGCGGTTAGCCCCTCCTTCTTCGAGATATCGTTTGTTTTATTCTTCTCATTTTAATCATTGTTGTAGTGATCATCACGGACTAACTCTCATACGGATTTTTCAGCTTATGCAAGCAGCATAAGTAAGGAGAAAGGAAGTAAGGAAGTAAGGAGAAATTGAAGGAACTTACTAGAAAATTGAATCTAGCAAAGAAGGCAGCTAAGGATAATATGATGGCAAGCATAATTGGCAGTCATACAAATTTTAGTGAAAAATGGAAGGGTATGTATAAGTACTTTAACCCTTTAAAGTTCAAAATTCTATGATAGGTGTAATTAAATATTTTTTACAGTTTTTAGCTCCTTAGAAGGTCCTTTTTTGACAAAACATGGTTTTCAAAATTTTGGATGGCCAATTCCAACAAATATTTGAAGTGGGACACATATGTCCCATCAAACGTGACATAAGCATGGTTGTATTTTACGAGTTCTAAACATTTTGGGAATAGTTTTCAAATAAACAATGTAACATATCATACTGTCAAAATGAATTTATTACCAGTAAACAAAGCTGAAAAATAAGAAAGAAAATCACAAACTACTAAGTACCATCAAATAAAACTGACTTCAATTTGCAAACAAGGATGTGAAGCAAAATTATTCTAGCAAATGGAACATTGCTATAAAATACCCTTATACTAGAAATACAGAGTCTACAAACAATTGCAAATCAATCAAATTACAAATCACTTTTCTTCTTAGTAGGAGGGTAGCAAAGTTGAAAATACCCCTGGTCCTTGATAGTGAGGCGTCTTACAGATTATGAAAATGTGCAAGGCATGGGCTGGGACACAAGGGTACATTGCAGGCTTAGCATAATATTTTAGTTTTCTTCTGTTTCTCTTTTGTGCTGCACATTCTGCACATCCTTCTTGTCTCAGATTGCTTGGGAACATGGTTGCCCACATTTTGGAGTCGAACTTTATCAGGAACCCCTACATGACCAAGCTTTTTTCGTACCATAAACTGAGATTTGACTCCCCTTTTCTTCCTGGATGAATAGAAATCAATGACACAACGGAACCACTTGCATGCAACAGGGAAGAATTGTCACTTGATAGGGTTTCATAATCTTCAGAATCGTCCCAATCATCTCCTTCAACATCAGAAGAAGTTGGATCATCTGGTAAGCCATGCAGGTAGTGCAAAATGTCTTCCTCCCGCAATCTCTGGAAGACAAGCAATTTGTATAAATTTCTTGAAATATACTCGCCTGAATACTATTCTTAATTAATTAACAATAAGTCAATGGCATTTTTAAGAGAAAATACATTAGGAAACATTGCAAGTTCAGAAAGTAAACACCATCAAGTTACCACCTGTTTTCGTCTACCAATTCACTATAGTACTTATTTCTTACATTTATGAATGAGTATAAATACTACTTGATTTGTATGCATAAATATATCAACAAAATTAACATATGTTTACTAACTGAAGAAGTTTTGCGATAATATTTTGCTCAATTATAGTACGAATTTTGAGGTTGGGGAAAGAAGTCCACTCACACTGAGGTTAGTGTTCCACATAAGGAACACTTGAAGAAACTGCCATTGACATTATTTATATAACACTTGATTGTCAAATTCTGGTTCATTTTATTTCAGAAACATTATTCAACACAGTGATATTGAATATACTCACTTCATCCATGATGAACGCCAGATAATAACCACTTTGTGCCAAAACAGACTTGTGTAGCCTCCATACTCTGGTGAATCAGCTGTTCCACAGCGGTCAGGCGCTGCCACCACGATCTACAGTGAATGTTCGTATATAACTTCCATGTGTCAACATTATACAAGTCTTCCAGTAGATAGCAGCACCAGCTTCATGTGTTCCAGATAGATCCCAAAGAGTCTATGAAAGAAATTTGGAAGTGTTCCACATATGTTCCACCAAGCTATAAAGGGTTAAGGCAGAAACAGGTTCCAAGAAGGACATTCCAGGAATAATTAATGAACAAGGGGAGTGTGTATGTGAGGATCTTCAAAAGGCAGAAGTATTCAGTCAGCAGTAGGTAAAGATTGTTGGTTACAAGCATAATGTCGAGGTACAGGAGGAGACTAAGGCCAAATAAGTAATAAAATTTGCATATGATAACAATGACATTTACAATAAGATACAAAAGTTAAAAACTAGAAAAGCGACTGGAATTGATCAGATTTCTGGGGATATACTAAAGACAATGGGTTGGGATATAGTACCATATCTGAAGTACTTATTTGATTATTGTTTGGTCGGAGGAGCTGTACCAGATGAATGAAGAGTTTCTATAGTAGCCCCTGTGTATAAAGGAAAGGGTGATAGACATAAAGCTGAAAATTACAGGCCAGTAAGTTTGACATGCATTGTATGTAAGCTTTGCGAAGGCATTCTTTCTGATTATATTAGACATGTTTGCGAAATTAATAACTGGTTCGATAGAAGGCAATTCGGTTTTAGGAAAGGTTATTCCACTGAAGCTCAACTTGTAGGATTCCAGCAAGATATATCAGATATTTTGGGTTCTGGAGGTCAAATGGACTGTATCGCGATTGACCTGTCTAAAGCATTTGATAGGGTGGATCATGGGAGACTACTGGCAAAAATGAGTGCAATTGGACTAGACAAAAGAGTGACTGAATGGGTTGCTATATTTCTAGAAAATAGATCTCTGAGAATTAGAGTAGGTGAAGCTTTATCTGACCCTGTAATAATTAAGAGGGTAATTCCTCAAGGCTGTATTATCGGACCTTTATGTTTTCTTATATATATAAATGATATGAGTAAAAGAGTGGAATCGGAGGTAAGGCTTTTTGCGGATGATGTTATTCTCTATAGAGTGATAAATAAGTTACAAGATTGTGAGCAACTGCAACGTGACCTCGAAAATGTTGTGAGATGGACAGCAGGCAATGGTATGTTGATAAACGGGGTTAAAAGTCAGGTTGTGAGTTTTACAAGTAGGAAAAGTCCTCTCAGTTTTAATTACTGCGTTGATGGGGTGAAAGTTCCTTTTGGGGATCATTGTAAGTATCTAGGTGTTAATATAAGGAAAGATCTTCATTGGGGTAATCACATAAATGGGATTGTAAATAAAGGGTACAGATCTCTGCACATAGTTATGAGGGTGTTTAGGGGTTGTAGTAAGGATGTAAAGGAGAGGGCATATAAGTCTCTGGTAAGACCCCAACTAGAGTATGGTTCCAGTGTATGGGACCCTCACCAGGATTACCTGATTCAAGAACTGGAAAAAATCCAAAGAAAAGCAGCTCGATTTGTTCTGGGCGATTTCCGACAAAAGAGTAGCGTTACAAAAATGTTGCAATGTTTGGGTTGGGAAGAACTGAGAGAAAGAAGAAGAGCTGCCCGACTAAGTGGTATGTTCCGAGATGGCGTGGAATGACATTAGTAGACGAATAGGTTTGAATGGCGTTTATAAAAGTAGGAAAGATCACAATATGAAGATAAAGTTGGAATTCAAGAGGACAAACTGAGGCAAATATTCATTTATAGGAAGGGGAGTTAGGGATTGGAATAACTTACCAAGAGAGATGTTCAATAAATTTCCAATTTCTTTGAAATCATTTAGGAAAAGGCTAGGGAAACAACAAATAGGGAATCTGCCACCTGGGCGACTGCCCTAAATGCAGGTCAATATTGATTGATTGAGCACCACCACTAGCGATGCTCGCTGTTGATGAACTTAGCAATATAAATCTTAAATTCTTGAATAATTATCTTCTTTACTATAAACATTGAAAATTTGTTTTCCGGTAATTTTTATTAAGTGCACTTTCCAGACAGACCTATAAATAACATCTCGTACGGTAGAAAGTTGCGAAATGTGGAATAACAAAAATTAAATGTTCTATTAAGTTTACTATTTTTGATCCACCGAATATTACCGGAGAATATGGACATATCCTGTTTTGACCTCATTGATATTGTTCCGCACTTTTTACTGATGAAGTAATGTACAGCCTAGCTCAGCAAGTTTCCAGCAAGTCAGTAGAGCCGTTTTCGCGTGTTGTCATAACAAGCAAGCCATCAGAAAAATAATATAAATAAACGAAACGAACATATCACAAAACCAAACAAACAAAACGAGGAGACAAACAAGACAAACTAACAAACAAACAAACAAACAAAACAAGCAGACAAACAAAAAACAATCAAACTAACGAACAAACAAACAAAACAAACAAACCAAGCAGACAAACAAAAACGGAAAAACACAAAACAGACAAACAAAACAAATAAAAATAAAGAAAATAAACTAACAAAGCGAAACAAAGAGACAAGCTAACAAACAAAACTATTAGAAAAACAAAACTGAACAGAAAATTCATGTTTTGTGCACCTAATTCCAGATTAATACGGAATAAGAGGCAATAATTTTGTGGTGTGCAGACAGAATTGTAAGTTCATTGATACACATTTGTCCTTACTGTGTTCGGATTATTGTTTGTTCATTTGTACACATATTTTGAGAGTTTTTCTCATCATTTTATAGGACATTTTAAAAAACTATTTTAGCAATTATAAGGTCAAATTCCAGGCCCTGCCGACACTGGATCCCTATAGGTTTCCAGACAGGGCAGACCCAAATTATACGAGGTCGTCAGACGTGAGGTTCTTCAACAACATGTGAATTATTTTATGGCGTCCTTCATACGGTGCTTCCACTCGTGAGTAAACCGTAACTATGGAGGTCTGCAGCCTTGGGGCGCAGTTATTAATAATTTACTGCTTGCTATGAACACGGCGGTGTATGTAGTTTCCTTGCAAATGAAACACTTGTGCGCCTCCCTTGACTCACGATAATCCACTCATTGCCACCCATTCCACGAGATATATAAAGCCCGATCCTTTGACGGGTTAGCATTATCAGCCTGTCCGCAACACACAACACAAAATGGTGAAGCTGGTAAGTTGTAAATTACATTAGCATTTGTATACGACATTCACTAAGAGCAGACGCCGCTGATATCAGAGAACCGTACAAGTAAAGCAAATACAATTACATTATCATACACAACCAAATCGTGAACACGATAATAATAATAATAATAATAATAATAATAATAATAATAATAATAATAATAATAATAATAATATCCGGCTCCTAGGCTGAATTAGTTACTGGGGTTCCACGTTCGATTCCAAGCCGGGTCGAGGTTTCTAACTTCGTAGTTTTGGCTCGCGGACTGGATGTTTTTGATCCTCTTAATACACATATAAACATACAAAATGGTCTCACACTACCATCTACCACATAAACACGCAATTTCGAATACATCCGACCATGAAGGCTTCGTATCAGGAAGGGCATCCGGCAGTAAAAATAGGTTCAATACACACCAATGCCGTCAGCACGTTATTGATTATTAAAAATAAATACTTTGAACTACATTATTAACAAAGCAAATGCTGGCTTTCTAGTTTGACAAAGAAACTTTGCACATAAGTAGAGGCCTGTGATACAAATGGTGCAAGCCACCGATGGCAAAGCTTTTCCGACTAGCGTGTCAAGGCCTAGTAAATTACTTTTTAATACCTAGTGTGCCATTTATTATTTTCCTTTAAAATCATCACGAAATACCTCACTTGACATTCTACTGCATGTTTCATGGTTCGTTTTTGCAAACATCACTGAAAATCGCATTTTAGAAACAGGTACATTGTAAGATATATGTTTGCTTTAACCTAATAACATTTGTAAAAAATATGGCCATAGAAATAATTGAGACATACTTCTTTACTAAAGCTGATATTAAAGTATGTTATGTTGCTATTTTTTTCGACCTATTTATTACATGTTTATAACATCAAAATAATATGTTAGTATGTTGTCTGACGTGCCACAAAAGTCGTGTTCGCGTGTCACCTAGTGGCGTGCGTGTGTGTCATAGGTTCGCCATTCCCGGTACAGGCCTTGGATATAGAAAACATTATGAGAAAATTCACTCAATTTACGTTCCCCCATCGAATTTTAAGCAATAAATGGGCTGTGCTAGTTAGAAAGGTGCTGACATGTTTCATCACTAATTCCGTGTATTAATTAAGAATTTCGGGCAGCTGTCGCTTGGCAGGCGCGTCGAGGCTGTAGCGCCATGGAGTTTAGAGTTTGTTGCCACTTATTTCCTCTTATTCTCCCATTAGTATACAAAACTTTAAATTTCTGTTCAATTTTTGTTTCTTTGTTAATTTTGTTTGTCTGTCTGTCTGTTTTGTTTGCTTGTCTCTCCATACTTGTTCTTTGTTTGTCCATCTGTTTGTTTGTTTGTTTGTTTGTTTGTTACGGAATCACGCAAAAACGGCCCAACAGCATTTCCCGAAACTCGAATAAGCGAATAGGAATAGCCAGGTTGTGAGTTAGGTGGTGTTGGTAGTGATGATTATTGTTTTATAAGGAAACAACTAGGCAACCATTCTCTATATAACACTAATCAGAGAGAAAAAATTGAAGGCGTCCGACACTTCGAAAAATGTAGGTATCGGCCAAATGAAGACAAGGGCCACGAAGGGCGTGAAAATGAAAGACTCCCTAGGCCTCCATACGTAATACCGTCAGGGCCGGAGAAGAACAGGAGTTGACCAAGCCAGGCACAAGTAAGTGGAAGCAATGCCAGGACTCAGCTACGGGCCGCGTGGTAGCCAACCCCCACTCCAAAGTTCAGAGCCCCTGGGGCCCCTTTTAATCGCCTCTTACGACAGGCAGGGGATACCGTGGGTGTTATTCTACCGCCCCCACCCGCAGAAGGAGTTGTGAGTTAGGGTATACAAGACAGAATATGTCCAAATTTTCCATTAATATTACGTGAACTTCTTAAATAATGTGCTGAATACTTTTCCCATGATGATGATTTTAATCTGATGATAGCATGTGTTCTATCTGGAGCATGGGGTGGTAGAGAATAACAAAAGTTGAAGCAATTAAACCTTCTTCTTAATACGGTGTTGCTGCATTGTTCACGTATACTGTGGCATATTTTCAGACACATTTTTTTTCTGTCACTCCTCACATGGAGAAGGCCAGTGGACACTCTGAATTAATGCAGACTCAGGAAAATGTCCGACGCTTACTTCTCAATGGTTGGCCACCCTGACATAAAACAAAAATGGTTCAGTTTTATTTTCAACTGGCAGGTAAACAAAATCCATGTCACACGTCCTGACTTACAGTTACACGAGGATGTAACAGTTCACACACGAGAAGGAGACTTGTGACAGTGAATACAAAATACTTCAAAATATTTAACTTGTTAAGGTTTTGTCGTGAGCTGTTCATCAGTTGGAAATTAGTAACGAATTATAGAAATATTCGTTTGCGAACTTTTGCGCCATAGGGAACGAGACAAGATTTCTTATTGCTTCATTGACTCTACAAGGTTGCTGTAAACAAAGCTGACCAATGTCGTACAAACAAAATTCCATGGAGCTACAGCCATGATGGGCCTTGGCCTACATAGCGACCGCTGCTTTGGCTTTGTGCACCGGGGCCGCTATGTCACCATCAAATAGCTCCTTTAATGATGTCACGTGCGCCGGGCTGATTAGCTAAGCAGGTAGCGCTTAACTTGGCAGGTTCGACCCAGGCTCAGTCCGGTAGTATTTGAAGGTGCTCAAATACGTCAGCTTCGTGTCGGTAGATTTACTGGCACGTTAAAGAACCCCTGACGAACAAAATTCCGGTACCTGGGCGCCTCCGAAAAGCGTAAATGTAGTTAGCGGGACACAAAACCAGTAACATCATAGATAATACGTGGACCCCTAATCAGATCTCAGATCCAGGTAAAAAATCTCTGTCCTGGACCGGAATTGAACCCGGGGCCTCCGGGTAAGAAGCAGGCACGCCATGTCTACGCCGCAGAGTTGGTACCATATTTTTGTAGTACACATTAAAAAGCAAATATCGTCATCACTGCTGCCAACTTGACTAGCTGCATATTGAAATCACGGGACATAGCCATCAACAAAGTAACGTCAATGTAAGGATCAACATTGGAGGTAAATGATCACTCAGATATTCATAATTAGGGCGGTCTTCTAGCTCAGGAAATAAGCAATTAGGGTAATACACGCTCTCTCTCACCCTCATTCTATTGAATGTTATATATTTCTGCCTTTATTTTCGAGATAAGCATTATTACACCCGCATACTTCAGTGTTTGTCTGGTGTAAATAATTAGCTCTCTTCTTGGAATTTGCTCTTACTTGTCGGACTGATGTGAAACCACGCAGATGAACATATGCCGTACCTCAATACGAATACACACCGGCTAAGTCTGCAAACCGCACCAGAGTTGTGACAAGACAAGATTAGGTTAGGCTGATAACGAAAGTTTCTTCCATTTCAACCTTCAACGTTCCTTTCCTTTTCGTAAGAATTCTTGCGGATTTTTCATTGTGACTGCTGCCTGGGAGAGTGACCACCTCGGATCGCCTTGACAAAGAGTACTGCGATGTATTCGAAACGTCGGCAAACTGTGCGTGATGTATAGACAACAACACGGTTCAACCAGGAGAAGAAACTAAACATGCCACAGTTCTACTTACCTGGTATTAGTCAAACAGATTTACAATCCTAGAGGAAACAATGCTTTACCTACAACCGCAATTGTAGCACTAGTGATTTTGACAATGTGGAGTTCTCGCAAAGAACAAGAGTTCACCAAGTGCGGTCAGATAGGATGGATGAAAGTGATGAGCATTGCACAAGCAAGTCGAAGCAATGCCAGGACTCAGCTAAGGACCCCGTGTATCCCTTTTGGTCGCTTCTTACGACAGGCAATCTATCGGCCCCGCACACACGAGGATCAGACTTAACAGACTTAACATTTCCCTTAATACACATCCCAGACTCCATAATACCAAGAACCTCTGAAACACGCTGGAGTTGGCGCCGAGAAGGGTATCCTGACGTAAAAATGGGCCAAATATTTACCATGTGCCGAAGTCAGTAAAGTCAGTCAATTAATCAATTAATAGCCACTGATCTGCATTTAAGGCTGTTACCCATGTGGCAGATTATCTATCAGTTGTTTACTACTCTCTTCTTGAATTATGTCAAAGAATTTGGAAATTAATCGAATATCTTCTCTCCCTAAATCCTCTTCCTAAAAACAAATATTTACCTAAATTTGTCCTCTCGAAATCCAACTTCGTCTTCATATTATGATCTTTCCTGCTTTTAAAAACTCGATCAAGATTATTCTTCTACTAATATTATTCCACGCCATCTCTCCACAGCTAGGAACATACCACTTATTCGAGCAGCTCGTCTCCTTCCTCCCTAGTCTTCCCACTCCACTTTCTGTCGGAAATCATCCAGAACAAAACGTGCTGCTCTCCCGTGCACTTTTTGTACTTCTCGAATCCAGGCGTGACTCCCATACGCTGGGGCCGTACTCTATAATTCACCTCTCATATATTCATACAAACCCTGGGTTTAACCGCTATTCTGAACAAAGTCTAGCTGCGTACCATGCATTCTTTCCTGTTCTGTACTGTACGTAGCAAGATCTGTAATAATAGCCGATGCTGAGATAATTCTCAGATTAGCAAGGCGACGCCAAAAGTAGCTTACAGCGATACAAGAGTTACTTATAATATACAAGAGACTTCAACAAAATGATTAATCCCGGGGAGGTGACATTTAAGAGAATCTCCAAACTCAATTACACTAATGATACGAACAAGGAAAAAATCTTCCCATCTCGAAGATTACATCGTTAAAACTGTTCTGCCTCATGCGTGGGTGCGCTCGCAGTAATCCAGTTATAGCCGAGAAGAAACTAACTTCAGGACCAAGTCGTGACAACATAGCCTCATTAGCCTCGCACATCTCTGTCCTAGGACGCGGGCACCTTAAACGAGGCCACTTGTCTCTTAGTAATCTCATGTGGTAGCTTGATACGGCTGTGACCATCTCAGCTTGGCATTAAGACGTCGTACGCTGTCTGACACCTGTTTGTATTCCGGAATGACACCATGTTCAAACCGTAGGGTGTAATGTCATGTAATTTTGTATAAAAATTCTCACAAAGAACTGTCATGCGACTATGTTTTCTTTCAAAATATTGAACTGCAAACATATTATTTGCGAAATTATTTCAAAATATGAGACGGTGTCAATTTCTTTCCCTCTCATTTCCTAAATCACACGCCCAAACGTGTGGAGATATATCTCAGAACATTCGATACGCAGTCGACATTTAGTTAATCATGGACCACCGAACAGCGATCGGGTATTCCTGCTATCTGAAATAGCAAATTGATCAGAAGGAAGCCAGTTTTGCGTCACACGGCAAATGATTTGCTGACTGTTACTCAGGCCTGGTAGGTGGACAAAGCTTGTGCTTGAGTGGAGTCCGAAAGATCATCTGAGACCTAAGGGAAGACCAGCGGACAGATGGGATAAGATATCCGGAAGATTACTGGCATCAATTGGCAGAACATCGCTCAAGACCGTCCCAGATGGAGAGACCTCATGAAAACCTACCTTGCTTCGGACTTAAAGAGGCCACATCGTAAAAACGATTGAATATGGCTGATAGTGATAGTGACTCAGGCATTGTTCACGAGTTACTTTGTTGTGATTAATGGCAGCGGTGATGAAAACTAGTGATGACGAGTGGAAACAGAAGACACAAAACACATATCATTCACCTCGTGTACTCTTATTGTTCGTCATCATAGTTTTTCCTTCTAAGAGCATTGAGACCGTCAATTCTTTTAAAATTCCTTTTTCGCTCATTCTTCAAGTGGTGTACACCTTTCAGGCAGAACTAATATTTTCAGAGATGTGTGGAAGTCTGTAATAATCGTACAAGAAAAATGCACAGAATATAAAAGATTGTAAATTACTTTCTGCGCAACTCCTATTACGTGCAGCTAAAACTGACAGAGAATTGTTTTCATTGCTCCCCTGAGACCTGCCATCCCTCGGGCCAGGAGATTTGTGTTGGTTGAGGAGACCGATGCCCCGGCATTCGCCTTAATGCAGGAGAATGGAAAACCACGGGGAACCATCTCAGGACAGCCAACGGTGGGGACCAGGCCCTCTCCGTCTCCCACTGTATAGCAGGGTCCTTCTTTGCAACCGACGAGCGACCTTGATCCCCTTAACGTTGGTACTCCATTGTATAAGGAGATAATGCACAGCCTAGTAACAGCGTGACTGTCCCTCGGCTCAAATACTATCTTTCGAGAAATTCTGTTTTGCCATTTCCACGTGATGGTTTAATAAGCAAACAAACAAGGAAACAAACAAACAAACAAACAAACAAACAAACAAACAAACAAACAAACGAAGAAACAAGCAAGCAAACACATAACAAACAGATAGACAGACAGAGAAAACTTAGAGTGAACCTACTTTGAAGCTTTGTACATTCAATCCTAGACAAAAGTTTGAAGTATAATGTCAACATTATAATCTATTTATATAAAAATGGGTGTATGGATGTAAATGACACATCTCCTCCTAAAACACTGGAGCAATTTCAACCAAACTTGGTACACTTATGACTTACTATTTGGAGACGAGCACTGTGGGGTTAAGCCATTCCTTGCACCATTACGGTTGGGGGACGAGATGGGTTAAGTATACAAATAATGGAAAATACTGTCGAATCCATAGTTTTCTGTGTCGCTGAGATGAATAGTGACACTCCGTATTTTTAAAGTTCAAGTTCAACCCCGTCTGGGATAGGGGCCGAAGGGACAGTGATATATAAATATAATCCAAAATAGCGTCGAATCCACAGCATTCGGGGTTACTGAGATAATAATGGCACTCTAGATTTTTTATAAGTCCAAGTTCAGTTCTCTTTTAGGTGGGTGGGGGAGGCGTATAAATATTACCTACTATCTGGAAAAAATACTATGGGGCAAGACGCCCCTAGAACCCCTAGGGAAGGGGGTGAAGAAGAATCTACATTAATAAATAGAAGTCGGTTCGGAGCGATCTACCTTACATATACCGTACTGTATATATAAATTATGGTATAAAAATGAAAATAGACGTGAATTAATGAGAAATATTCAGACAACTTAGCAACTTAAAACTTGGCACCAGAGAAGCTGATGACTTCAAGATCCCTAGCAAAATCGAAAATTCTCAAAATTCCCTGAGGGTTTCAAATTTGGGACTCAGCATAAGATCGCAGTCGGATATATTTATTCGAAACTATAGGTTTTATGGGCTTAAAAGTTTCCCGAAAGTCCTAATTTTTAACCTCCTCTCCAAATCAAGATCGCGGCACAATCTGACATACGAGCTAGAAATCTAAAATTTGGCAGAATTATAGCTTTTAGCCTGTAACCGACGGAACCTTTACGAGATGATTACATTTTTACCCTCGAAAAATATCGAAATATGGGGGTAATTTTAATGACGGTGCAGACCTTCCTTTCGAGGTATTTGTTGCCTAGACGGTAAGTCGTATCACAAAACGGATGGCACTTTATCAGTTCAGTTTGGAGTGATGTACAACTTTGGCCCTATGACTTTTTGTCATATCTCTATCCCTTATATGTTAGATTTGCCCGAATTTCTCAATTGCACGTAAATTTTGTACTTTTTATACGTATAATTAATAGTTTGACACACTTATAGTCAAGATAGAATCATTAAATTCATCACGATAACTGGCTCATGCAGTGGCCATATGTGAGCTAAATCTTTCTATCCGTTACATATGGATTGGAGAAGTAATGAACTGTTCGTACACTCTGTCCAAAATTAACGCTATTCAACGTTACTAACACAATCTAACCTTTAGAGAAGATATGAGAAAATGTCATAGGATCAACCATTTAGCCCGCTACAAGTGGCATCTTATGGTACAATGTGTTAGTCGACATGACGTATTGTTTAGCAGCAGTTAATTTGTAAATAAAGGTCAGCAATATTGTAAACTGCATGTACTTTCGTATATCGATTTCTATATATTCACTGAAGTCTATTGTAGGGATAACGAAAGGGGATGTCTGACATTATAATTAATACTATACAAATCGTTAGTGACTGTCAGTAGGAGGGCGTCTGCTATTGTAATCAATAATCCCCACATCGACATTGGCAATAGGAATGGGTTCCTTCTCCAACTGCTGTGTAATTGGCATTAGTAAGGAGGGCCTACCATTGTAATGGATAATTCCCTTCTCGATTTGTCTGGCAGAACGCAAGGGAGCCCGCCATTAAAATAAAAGTACCCATCTAAAATATAACTGGCATTAGGTAAAGTGACCTGCTATTACAATCGAAATTCACCAACTCGAATGTGACTGGCGTTAAGCTGATTGGTATTAAGAAAAGGGGCCTGGCATTATAATGATAACACCACAACTGAATATTGACTGGCAGCACGGAAGGTCCTGCCATTATAATAAAATGTGCTCAACTGTAATGTGTCTGGAAGTAGGAAAGGGGGCTTGCCATTATAACGAAAACTCCCCAAATCGATTGCGAACGCACAGTAAGCAAGGGAACCTGCTATTATAATGAAAACTTCCCAACTCGATTGTGAATGACGTTAGACAAGTGAGCCTGACGTTATCATCACAACTCCGCAACTCGAACTTCACGTTGGAAACAACGCATGGAGACCTCCTCACGCTGTCTCTCGGATAACACTAAGACACATACAATTTAAAAAGAACATTATTCACTGCGTGTACAGTAGTTTACTTCGATATTCGTATACAATGTAGATTACCGTAGCGAAACACGGGTACATTAGGTAGTTTTATTTATAAAATAAAGCTAGCAAAGTCATCTCCGTACAGTCCACGAAACTTCCACTATCCGTAACCTTGGCACTCGGTGGGGTAGAGTGGTTAGCTCTACGCCAGGCCGCCTTTGCCTGCAGGAATTAACCTGGTACTCATTTTTGGTGTAGGCTGAGTGAACCTCAGGACCATGAGCACGTCCGAAATAAGTTTATTGATGTTGGCATGCTTGTTGTTTCAGATGTTGGTACTCCTGCTGGTGGCCGTCGTATTGGCCGCAGCCTCAGCTCAGTTGATCCTGGCGCCACCTAACGCCTACTCCGGGGAGATTCTTCTGCAGCAGCACACTCCAGGCGCTGCCAGCATCTACACCAGGGTCATGTCGCACTCTTCCGGCAGCGAGTGACACTATTGCGCCTTCTTATCAGGACTCTGGAAATTGGATATTTCTTCTATATCTGCTCTTTGTTCACAGTTTCATTGGAATGTATATAAAATTGTTTTGGCTTACACAAACATTCAAAATATGTTACGTAAATTGCGATATTCTTGTGTTTAGATAAACCAAACAGTTATGCCGTTATCAACTGAAAATTACCTGTATGATACTCTTCTTAGCTACTTACGAAATTTTTCTTCGGTACAATATCTGGACAAATATTTTCTTATGCTTTGGAATGTCCAGATACCTTTGTTGCTGTTCAAACTGAAATTCATGTTATCAGCTAAAGATTTTGTGTCAGCTTGTACGGACAGTTTGAACAATAAACTAAACTAAAATACTCACGAAGTTCCACTTTATCTCCAACAAATTCTGTCCTTCCAAACTTTTTTCTATTAACAATTAACTAAAGAACACTTTTTAATGATTAAAACCAATAAAATACACTGATATGTCTATCAGAGTTCCTTCCTGAATGTCCCAGTATTCCCCATTTACAACTTGCTCGGTAGTTCTATTTACTCACTGCCTGCTCGATCTGCATCCGATGGCTGCTTAAACTGCCTGCTCATTCCATACTCAAACGTGTAACACGCCTTACAAACAATCTGCCGCTAGATGGCAGCAGCAAACGTACCCATTTACCGCGTGAATACAACTAGATAAGCATACCAGCAAAATTTAAAATCTGAAAGTAAGAGAAATATTAAAGAATTTTAGGTATAAAGTGGTGCTCTAGAGAGTTATAGCTTCAGCACTTTTCGAGAAAGAGGTTTCGACGAACAAGAAAACCTGGAAACTTTGTCTGTATGGTACTTCCCTACATTACTAAGTAGAGGTTTCACGACTTTGGCCAGCACAGTTCCTGACACAAGTTCCTGGTGCTTATTGTTACTAAAACACTTTAAAAACTTACATTGGCACAAAGAAGGTAGAACATAGTTTTTTATAATCTGGAGCAGACTTGCAGATTTCTTGCAGTACGGTAGAGCCGCCTCAACAAATTTCTGAAGCCTTATAATTAGGCCAATAAATCGTTGCTAGGGCTAGCGCAGCTATCAATGGGGATGAATTAAATGAGATAGAAACGTTATTCAAGCACGTGCTGCATTCTGTTTTTTCTTCGATTACACGCATTAAATAACCACACACTAATCCCTGGTAAGCAGTTTCCGAAGTGACACGCACTGACTCAGGGGGCTCACGAAAATCTTCCAGTAAATCAAGTACATACTCAGGGAATAATAATAATAGACGGCCTATTAGGCGACTTGCATATCTGTGAAGATGAAAGCCCTACCTAGGATGATTTCTAATGCTGAAGATGCCATACACACCCCAGCCCCCGAGCCACTGGAATTAACTAATTAACTGAATAGGCCCTACTTGCGTAAATAATAATAGTAATAAAAAGAGCAGTATATTGACACGATATTATACTGCTAGCAAAAGACTCGTAATGGAATTTTAATCTGCTTACCCTCCAGGGTTGGCTTTTCCCTCGGACTCAGCGAAGGATCCCACCTCTACCGCCTCAAGGGCAGTGTCCTGGAGCTTCAGACTCTGGGTCGGGCGGATGAAACTGGGGAGGATGACCAGTATCTCGCCCAGGTGGCCTCACCTGCTATGCTGAACAGGGGCCTTGGAAGGGTGAAGGAAGCTCCCGGCATTTGCCTGGAGGAGAAGTGGGAAACCACGGAAAACCATTTCCAGGATGGCTGAGGTGGGAATCGAACCCACCTCTACTCAGTTGACCTCCCGAAGCTGAGTGGACCCCGTTCCAGCCCTCGTACCACTTTTAAAATTTCGTAGCAGAGTCGGGAATCGAACCCGGGCCTCCGGCGTTAGCAGCTAATCACACTAACCACTACACCACATAGGCGGGCAATGGAATCTATGACAGCATATTATTCCGTTTTGTACTTTCACATTTAACAGTACAGTGTCCCCAGATATTACATTACTTAGTATGTAATACTTCAAACCTTACGCTTACCATTTTCTGCAATGGTGTTTGAAGAGCTCTTGTTAGACGTCTCTGTGCTTGAATCCCTTCTCTTAATCATCGCTGAAATTAGCGGTTGTTTATAAGATGGATAATCAGGGAAAGGGCTGGGTACAGATCCTGTTTTTAATTTTCGTGTTTTGCTGGTCACTTTGAAATCGTCATTTACGAAATGTAGACTGCAAACCACGGAATAATCAGAAGGAATCCATTTACTTCCCTTGCTGTTTCCTTCCCTGGATATAATACTTAACCACTTTCGACGCAATTGTGTACTTGAAGGTATATCATGGAATGAAATATCACGGCATTCTGGTTTCCCTTTCTTTGATTTGCAGAAAGGTACGCAGCAGTACACCATTTTCACTGAAAACAAGTACAGTCTATCCTATTTCCCGCTATTTCATTCCGACAGGTCTGGAGCCGGTTAGTGCTGCCACCTGCTGTGGGTATTTGTAAACGGAGTGTTTCATTAAGTGCCATGTTAAAATGTTGTAATGAGCAGGCAGTATAAGCAGCCATCGGATGCAGATCGAGCAGGCAGTGATTTACTTCATCACATGTTACCTTCAAATTAAGAAAACCTGAGTATAACCAACATCACCTTGAACTCCCTCTGCTTCTCTTACCCTCCATGGTTGAGTGCAATATTCACCTAGGCAACTTATCCTCCTCTCTTCATCCTGTATCACCCCACAACTGAAGCTTCATTAATCGAGTTTGGCTTCTATCACCTCATTGTAAATGCCTTCCTGCCATTGTTCCCAAGTTGTTTGTACCAGCAATCATTCTCTTTCTTTTATATCACTTACTTCCAGTTGGTGAATGAAGTACCGCGATTTCAGTCATATTCCATTCCCGTACAGCCAAGTCAGTCTAAACAACTCAGCGATATGAAGGTAATAAATTAAGCCGCAGATTCTACTTCTTACTTACAAAATACTTTTGAACGCAACTGTCAACTCAGTGGTACATCTAGTTCAATTTAATTTCAGTTACATATTATGATCCTAAGAGATTAATAATAATAATAATAATAATAATAATAATAATAATAATAATAATAATAATAATAATAATAATAATAATAATAATAATAATAATACAATAATGGCGCAAACAGAAGTTGGTCCTCATAAGTCACCGACTAATCATTTTAGGCAGAGGAAAACTAGCGATAAACTGTCTATCATTAGCGGATGACCTAGCAGTATCAACCCGAGACATTTCAACAGCCCCAAATCAGACTGAAATCCTGAAAGAAACTGAGGAAAAAGTCAGCCTTCCAGATATCTTTTGAAAGGACAGATTACATGACCTACAAGAAACATGCACCAAAATTAATGGAGTTAAAATATGGATAAATTAAACGAGTATCACAATTTAAGTATCTTGGTGAAAATATTCAGGAAATTGGACTTGAAACAAAAGCCAATGAAATGAGATGCCCAAAGATGAAATGAAATGTCGTATGGCTTTTAGTGCCGGGATATCCCAGGACGGTTTCGGCTCGTCAGGTGCAGGTCTTTCAATTTGACTCCCGTAGGCGACCTGCGCGTCATGATGAGGATGAAATGATGATGAAGACAACACATACACCCAGACCTCGTGTCATTGGAATTAACCAATTAAGGTTAAAATCCCACACCCGGCCGGGAATCGAACCCGGGACCCTCTGAACCAAAGGCCAGTACGCTGACCATTCAGCCAACGAGTCGGAGGAACCTACATATCGACTGACGGAAAATATCCAAAACAAGAATGTATCTCCAAGCACATAAAACTGAGACATTACACCACAATGTCTTTGTGGATCAGAGACGCTAACTTTCAACAGGAAAGCAGACATCGAAAACAATGAGAAAAAGGAACGGAGAATCTTAAGAAAAATTCTAGGTTCAGAACTCACCGACGGACAATACCAACTTAGAGGCAGACAGGAAATCAAACAATACACAAATATTCACAGTGACGTTAGAAAAATTAGGCTCAAATTATATGGAAATATTAAAAGAATGCATCCATACAGACTTACCAAACAAATAGTCGAATTCTATGAGAATAGGAGTAAGGCTAAAACGGACACAATGACATGGATTGGCAAAATCAAAAGCGATTAGAAGCAGGCAGGAATTATGCTAGCAGATGTCCAGAGCAGGGTAATCATCAGATCCAAAATTCACAAATGACAAGTTGACCAAGAGGAAAGACGAAGACTGGAACAACTGCTCTGAAGACACAAAGGAGGCCCACAGTAAAAGAATGAAAGAAATATGGGCACAAGGCAAGGCACGTACACGCCTCTAAATACTAAATAGTCCTAACGGGCTTATTCGCATGGATAATAATAATGTACAAGTACACTGGAAGGTGACGGACACAACGCACAAACGAAGGCTAGGGACATCGAGTAAGACTCACCAAGTAGATCTCATGGGATTAAAGGCCACCTCCAAGTGGCTACAAGAGGTCCAGCGGGCTGCGGAACAAGTTGAAATTATACTTGAGATGATCTACAATAGAATATAGTTCAGAAGAAAAGTCGACAGTCTAAGATCATTTGAAGAGAAACCACCAAAACGGAGATCCAAACGGATCATTACCGAAGAAGAGAGAAAGATAAGAAGCGAAAGAAAGAAGAGTTTCTAGAGAAGAGAAACAAGGCAAAGAAGCCGTATGTTCTACGTCGTCCATGGCTGGCCGAATTCGGAAAGAAAAATAAATGAAAAATACTTAGGGAATATTTGGGACCCCATGGGAATAAAGATATTTTGGATAAAGAGAAAAATGAAGACCTCTACCGCAATATAGGGAATATTACAGACACATAAAAAGACGAAGACTACATTTTTATGGTCTTCGCAGAATGAACGACAGGCTAACTAAGGAGATTTCTGATTACTTATCCAAATTAAAACGCTGGATGGAAGAGGATCTTCAAAGACTGAAGATCAAAGATGACGTCATAACATCCAGCCAGGTGAACTCTAGGCGACAGATCACTTCTCGGGATTTATCGCTTTTCCGAATTCGACGTCAACCTGGGAGTGTGTTATTGGAGGAACAGAGGCAGGCGATCAGAAGATAAAAATAAAAGACCTGTACCACAGTCTTAGGTTCTAAACTGTCGGCAATTGGCCAAATAATAATAATAATAATAATAATAATAATAATAATAATAATAATAATAATAATAATAATAATAACAGACTTCCTTGTTGGCTCTGTAACAGAATAGATGAAATTACGGATACGATCCGCAAAAGAAGGGCACGATTTTATGGTCAACTCAAACGAATGGACAGAAAAACGTTGATCAAACAGATCTTTCATTGGTTTGATTTAAAACCTAAAACCACAAGGCCGCGGTTTAGACACACCAAAGAAGACCTTCAAGAGCTAGAGATCAAACCGGAAGAGAGGTCGTTTCGAGAAAGAGATGGTGACGAACGGGATAAACTAAAACAAACAATCGAAAAGAAGACACGATGTCCCTTGGACAGAGGGACCCAAACAGGCCCAATTAAAAAATTAAGGGACTTCCGGGCTTGAAAGAAAGTAAAGTTCACTGCCAAATGTAACGAGACTTAATGTGGTCCTCGATATACCCAGCGAATAAATAGCAATAACAATATTATTATTAATTATAATACGAATAAAGCACTATCCGTTTTATCACTAATCACCCACACAGTTCCATGCAACAATGAACGAACACACTCACCGATTTCCTGTCTATTTAAAAGTCTCCCACAGCAGGTGGGCAGTTTTTACCTGAACGGGCTGGCCTTTCACGTTCGCTCCTTCAGACACATAGCTGCACGCAGAGGTTTGAACTAAGGTCTACTGACCCCCAAAACACACGATCACTGTTCCTTGGTTCTACTCCAGGGAATGTCCAATACAGCGATTCCCACAGTCAGGCTCAGTGAACAACGAAACAGCGGTCACAAGAGATTTACTACCAAGTAAAGAAAGTACAAAATTATTATTTTGGATGTTTCATTGACGAATATCAATTTTCATGAAAGTCGGGGTTAGCACCTTGTTGTAGCGAACTAAACTATTTTTGTATGCAGTATTAGTGTGAACAGAGATACAATTTTATTTTTTGAAATTATTTTACAAATCATCAAGCTTACTTATTTAATATTTCCACCCTTGGCTTTAATTGACGTTTCCACTCGTTTTGGCATAGAATGAATGCGTTTGGTACATGTTTCTCTTATTTCCTGGTCACGAAAACACACTTTCAGCACAGCACAAAGCACGTTTTCCTTGCTAGTGCACTCCATTTTTTCTCATCCCTTTCTTGATAATTGCCCAAGGTTTCTATAGGGTTGAATTTCCAGGCCAGTCGAAACACTGGTAACCATTTTGCATCACAAAGCCTTTGCCTTCTTTCCGATACATGGCAAGGGGTGGGATCTTGCTGGAAAATCGCCTTTTCAAAGTTCAGCTTCCTCGGCCAATCTCTTCAGTTCTGGGGCAGATTTTGTCTCTAAAAATGAGATTTACTTGTCCGTGGTCGTCATTCCATCATCAGGAACCAAACATTTAGGGCCCGTGAATATAAAACAGCCCCCAAACATCTTCTTATTGGAAACTGTACACTTTGTTTAATGTGTTTCGGCGAGACTTTCTCATCCTCAGATGTGAGATGTTCTAACCCTGCACTTCATCACTGAATAGGACCCTTCGCCACTCTTCGTGTATCCAACGTCTTTTTCTTCATAGGACACGGTAATAGTCTTCGAGCTTTCCTTCCAGCTACTAAAAGCCGCCTAGCACTTATAAAACATCAATTTTTACTCTCGGAGGCTCCAAATACTTTTGTAAATCGAAACTATTCTATTCAGGATTAATTTTGCTTGTTCTGACGAGATAGGCGTCAGCTTTCCTCGAGGTTTTCCGTTTTCGGCCACATCGCCCTTTCCTTTCAGGTCAAATAGAGCTAGGCTCATTTTTCATCCTTCACGGAAACTTACATTACATTCAGATGATATTTTTCTCTAAGTCATACCACTAAATTCATGGAGGGTTATAATCTTACTTCTCTTCTTTGGTGTGATGTTAATTATGACTGATAAAATATACTCACAGAATTCAGTATCAATCAGCTACAAACACTTCTTGGATCTTTGTAATTCGGCGGTATGCTGTTGCTGATCCTGAATAAATAATTGAAAAAAGTATGAACATTCAAACACAAACAATAAGAGCATTAACTACAATTACCTATCTCAACAATGGGTATCCATACTGTTAGGAATTGGCGGGAAACAGTCGTTACGTCTTTATTACAAAAGTAAATAAACCGCTTGTTCACATAAATATGCACAAGACTGTATTTGTGTACATCTACACGCACCCCACCAATAAATGATAGGATTGGTCTATCTTCATGTCAGTCTTCCACAGCGACACAACAACAATACACGCAGAGTGATATATAACCAGCTCTTTGACGTGGCTGCTGTAATAATGGGATATTTATGGTCATGTCATAAACGCGGAATGCTCGAATATTTTATATCGGCATTATCGATGAGTGTCTATCACTATTACAGTGACATCAGATAAATCATGCAGAGGAAATTTCCCCATAAAGCTTCGAAACAAGGTTTTTAAATGCAACTGATTATAAAAATACTGAAACTGACCTCAGCAAAGATGACCTTCAGTGCGTAGAATGTATTTAAAACATTGTGACGTAAGTATGTCGTATGGCGCGGGGTCATCTGAAACTAGCGTTAGAAAATGTGTGACGTGATGCTACCTAGCAACGGTGCAGACTGTGGGGTTGGCCATGACTGAGAGAGATGCAGCGGCCTCATCTCATCATGCTCTAGAAAAATTATTTCATTTGTGGTAGTTTCTTAGGCCTTGACGCACTTACCCCATTTTGATGCGCTGTGTATCCGACACTTGTCCAGTCCAAATTTCATATAGAAGTTTATCCAAAAGGATTCGTTAGAATGTAAAATAAACTAATCTTATCAATTAGAGCTTCATTTGTTTTTGTTTTTTTGCTGGTGGCTTTACGTCGCACCGACTCAGATAGGTCTTATGGCGACGATGGGATAGGGAAGTCCTAGGAGTGGGAAGGAAGCGGCCGTGGCCTTAAATAAGGTACAGCTCCAGCATTTGCCTGGTGTGAAAATGGGTAACCACGGAAAACCAACTTCAGGACTGCCGACAGTGGGATTCGAATCCACTATATCCCGGATGCAGATTCACAGCCGCGCGCCTCTAGCCGCACGGCCAACTCGCACGGTGCTTCATTTGTTGAAAGCCACATTTACGATAATTCCATTCTCCCATATCTAGGACAAGTGTAACCTTGACCTAGTCAACAACTACTGGTAGAACAAAGAGCCCATGAGAGGTTTCATATTATACTGGTAATCTAGAAAAATAATTTAAATCTAAGCCCAAGTGCAAATCAAATTCATGTAACCTGTATTACAAAATTTGAGAATACTTTATATGCTTGTAACCGACCATCAGATAACTCAGAAGTGTTTGAAAGTCTCTTCCACTGCAGCTGTTTCAAGAAAGCCTGGGCACTGCGCTCAAGGATTAACTTACTATAACTACACTTCCGACGATGAACCGTAAAACACTATAAATCATTTAAATGGTATGTCTGAAAATATGTGCGTAGGGTGGTATTTCCTTCCAACATGCAACATTTCACAATGTACTGTAAATAGATATATAACGTAGGATGCAGCAATCATTTATTGATCTTACAGGTATACACGCAAATTAAATAAAAATCTAATAAACAATTTTAACTTCAAGTGATACGTCAACATTTTCCAGCCACTTTATGCAACGTGTCGAGACATCGTACGACATGGAGTGACAAATGTACTTTTCCCTTGCAAGGCCCGACCATCTATATCTGGTTTCAACCAATTTCCTGCTATCCAGAGGCCGGTATTCTACGACTGATCAACACAGATTCACCCTAACGCAACCTGATCTAACCTAACCTCACCAAACCAAACCTAAGCAATACTAAATTGAACCCCAACTGCGCCAAGCTACACTAATCTAATATAACTTGAGAAATACGGCATGAAAGTCAGTGTTCAGAAGAGCAAAACAGTGGTAATGACAGGAGGAGAAAGACAAGAAAAAGGAATCGTTAGCATCAGCAGAAATATCTCTGAGATTCTTGAATACTTGGGAAGTGAAATAATGCGAGATTGGATAAGGAATGTAATACGTTCTACCAGAATGTAAGGAACCTGATGTGAAGTTCGTATGAAATGTAAAGAGCTAATGCACAAGATGTACTCTACCCCTGTGCTAACGTATGTATCAGAGACTTGGACTTTGACTGCAAGAAATGAGAGTAAAATTCTGGTCAGCTCCTGAGGAGTATGGTAGGGAAGACAAGGAGAGACAGAGTAAGAAATGTTGGGGTCAGAAAAGAGATAGAGGTAGAAAACTGAGTGATAGGACGGAGAAGAATAAATTGAGATGGTTTGGAGATATTATGAGAATGGAGGAGGGAAGGATACAAACACAAGAGTTGGAGGCTAAGATAGAGGGAAAGCAGGCAAGATGGACGGACTCTGTCAAGAACAGTTTAAGAAAACGAAGCCTGGAAAGGAATACAATTACTGAAGTAGAGTGTTGTAACGAGAAGTGCCACTAACTGATATACATTAATATAATATGGTCAAGGTTAATCTGTATCTTATATATAAATATATATAATAACATGTCCTGACTGAGTCATTCATCATCGGCGAGCCAAAACTATTGGACATAAAGAAATGGAATATTGGGTATATATTTATTTTAGAGGTGCTCACTAAGGAAGAATTTTTCGATATTCTGCCGCTAAGGAGGTGAAAATGGGGTGAAAGAATTGATGTTCTTGTTCTATGTCGCGTGGTTACCTGACTGTAGCCCCAAAAGGCAATACACATACGTGGTATATAAAGATTTTCTGGGTAAATGAAACTCTATTTTTCTGTGAGTTTTTATACTTTAGGAATTTTCAGAAAATGTCTTGTGCAGTGCCGAGTAACGATTAGTTTTATGAATTACGAAATCAACACGAGCGAAGCCGGGGTAAAGCTAGTTGAGTATAAACTAACGGAAAGTAATTAAATCTTAATACAACTTAACCTAAGCTAGGCCAAGCTAGTAGTATAAATATAATTGCATTTTGTCGTTCAACATACGACTTGATAAATTATTCCGTTAAACGCCGAGTGTTAGTGGCAATATTTCAAATCCAATAAAAACAAACTACACAGCGAATGTCACATCAGAACTCGTAAACAAATTAATCGACAGGTTTATCGGAGCGAAATAAAACGCAGGACTACGTTACGTCGTAATAAAAGTGCCCATATCTTTTCATCTGATGCTGGAGGTCATAAAGCCGGTCATTATGTGACGCAGAGAAAGTAGGAATCTGGTCGGCGCTTGTTCGCTGGCCACTTGGTGAACATAACCTCACATTAGCAGAAAGCGCCCGCTACATTGACCAATAAAGTTTAGCCGAAATCACGTGACAGCACGAGTAATGGCGTCAGAAAAAGAGGGCAAAGAATTTATCGCGTTCCTTTTACAGCGGCCGGAATAGCTCCCCAGGGGGCAGGAGTGCGCGAATACAAACACACGTTAGGGGGGAGGTCGGTAAAATGTTGCACGCGTAGTGAATACAATTTACTGTCTGACCAACTTATGAACTCCACACGTCGGCCTTTCTACAACACAAAACAGCTAACTTCCTCAATCGCAACAAGTGTAGCAGATATTCCATCAGATGTACGACAAGACGACGATTTTTGAAAAAAAATTAAGAAAACGTAAAAAGAATAAATAAAAAATCCACAGTTCTAGGCCTTCAGGCAAGCAACTCAATGTTGTAAACATCCTAGGGATATGAGCTACGAATTTTAGGCCAATAAAATAAAATAAAGCATGAGAATATATTCTTTATTCCTATGAATTACTATCCTTTTCTTAATCATCGTTATCCGGTCGATTAGATCACGCCCGACTTGATGCGTCGCTCTAGCTAGCTCCGAGCGCAGCGAGGGATCAAGTCGGCCGTGATTAGATTAGCAGTTTGCCTTTTTCTGCCACTTCGAGCGCTAATGTGAGTCAATACATTGTTTCACTTAAGCACCACTACAAGCGCTAATGTGAGTCAGTGCAGAGTTTTATTTAAGCCCTTATAACTGCATTTGTGGGGACGTTTTTCGAAAAATCAAAAAACGCCTGAGAGTATTGAACCAAGGAACACATTACAGAAAGAATTATGTAAATAAGTTAATTTTGCTGGGATTTGAATCAAAAGGAAAAAGAGTAAAGAAATTAGCTAGATATAGAACTAAACTAAACGAGGCCACGGAACTAGTTACAAATACTGTAGAGGATTGTGGCGGCGCTTATTAAATTCACAGAAGCTGAATGCTGAGAGGCATAGCGGTCTATAATAAAGATGTGTTGAAAACATTCCTAACGGACAAAGTAGGAGTCGCTGTACTACGAAAAACGTTAAATTAACCAATTTCCTCAATTTTGCCGAAAGTTGAAAAGATAAAGGGCCCGGAAAAATTTTAAATTTTGAGTCCTTGATATCTCCATCAACATTTTAGAAAATTCGTAAATCCTTTCCGGCCTAAAAGCAGTTCCAGAAAAACAGCCTAAAATCGCCTGTGGAGACATTTAAAGTGTATGAACACTATTGCGGTGACTCACCCGCACTATGCACCGGTGTACTGTATCTGCATTGACATAGAAAGTACTTTTAACGAGTCGTTACCTGGATTGGGACATCTAAGAATTTAACCGACTGCGAAACTCAAATTCGAAACCTTAGTCTCCCGTCTAGAGAGGTAACCACTTCTTATAGAACGGTTATTGCTCGAAAATAGTGTAGGTTTGCTGAAATATCATACATTTAATTAAAAATACAAATCTTCATTATTTTAGGAATAAATGCGAAACTATAAGTGTAGGTTTCATGTTCTGAAAGTCAATAATTAACTCGTTGTGCTCGTGTGTTCAGTATATTCCGATAAATTATGTTTATTCAAAAAGCACTGCTCGTTAGAGAATGTAGTATGGGGGGGGGGGCAACTATGCAAAGCATATTATATACCCTAAAACGAATACAAAATTGAGTTTGAAGCGGTTCCGTTTACTTCTTCTTGTGTTCTTCCACAATTGGAAATCAAATTGTGTCCAACCATGTGTGCTTCTAATGGAAATCAGCCTTCGTTGATTTGATCTTCTTCTCTCTGTTAGATCATTCTTACTTCACATCACAATTATTCGAGAGGCGATAGCAATTGAGAAACACACATATAACTTCAATAAGAACAAAAACTTCGCGTCGCCTGACAAGCCTGGTGCAAAATTTTCAAAACTGACAACACATGGGAGACTTGCATGTCAAAGATACCAGAACCTCAAATCACAAAAAAATATTCCTACTCTTCGTACCAAGACAGCCCTAGATTATATAGGTATGAAATGCAGATAAAGCTCTCGTGGTACTGATAGCCTGTAGACATCGAGGCTGTGAGCACTATGTACTTACCGCGAGGGTGAAAAGAGTGGAAAGCAAGTGCGGAAACTTAGCGACTGGAAGGCCTACGGTGACATATCATTTTTAAGTCTGTACAACATAATATTACAAGATGTGTGATATTTTATCAGGCGAGGGACTTGAAACCTGGAGCGTTTGTAAACTTTGGACTGGGCGAAGCGGCGTACGATACCGGTATAATACAGCAGAATTCAGTTATAAGGATATCCAAGGGACCTGAAAACATGTGTCGTTACAAACGAGTGTCGTAGTCACCGAGATTCGTATTATCTGAGGAGGAAAATTAAAAATACAGCAACATAAATTTAATCAGGTTTCATCCACGTCACTCCGCTCAGGTTTTCGTAGCCGCTTAATTTTCAAAGCACTTTGTTCAAATGCAGCAACAATTTTATCTTTGATATTCCAAATCGTTTGGACTGTGGAATTGACAAGTCAGCTTTTTTAAGCTCGATTCTCAATTTGGTGAAACACTTTAACTTTTCCCTTCAACGATAAAACTTTACTTTTAGTGGCCATACTGCGTTAAAATGCGTGCACTTAGAGGAAACTTCCAGTCGAAACTGACCGCACGCAGGCGCCGTTAATACCGCAAGAATTTGGGCGGGTTACCACGGTGTGGCATCTGCCTGCATTCCCGAGCTCTATGACAAGAGGAGAGAGGAAAAATAATTCCCAGGTTTCCGGTTTTAGACAAAATATTTCGTAAAATACTTTAGTCCTTAGAATATTTTATTCCAAACTGATGTTGAAACTGACGTCACAGGCAAGGTAGACGCATGTACGTTTGTCATACAAAGCAAGGCTGAAAAACATAGCCTGCACGGTTAGTAGCTAACAGTACCTTATATCACAGTCTTCACGGTTACTAGGTAACAATACCTTACATCACAGCCTGCACGTTTGCTAACTAACAATACCTTACATCACAGTATGTACGGTTGCTAGCTAACAATAGCGTACATCACAGTCTGCACGGTTGCTAGGTAACAATACGTTACATCACAGCCTGTACGGTTGCTGGCTTACAATACCTTACATCACGGTTGCACGGTTGCTAGCTAACAATACCTGACATCACAGTCTGCAGGGTTGCAAGGTAACAATACCTTACATCACAGTCTGCACGGTTGCAAGGTAACAATACCTTACATCACAGCCTGCACCGTTCCTGGGTGACAATACTTTACATCACAGTCTGCACGGTTGCTAGGTAACAATACCTTACATCGCAGGCTGTATGGTTGCTAGGAAACAACATCTTACACCACAGCCTGCATGGTTGCTAGGTGAAAATACCTTACATCACAGTATGCAGGGTTGCTAGGTAACAATACTTTACATTACAGTCTGGACGGTTGCTAGGTAACAACGCCTTACATCGCAGGCTGTATGGTTGCTAGGAAATAACACCTTACACCACGGCCTGCATGGTGGCTAGGAAACAACACCTTACACCACAGCCTGCATGTTTGCTAGGTAACAATACCTTACATCTCAGGCTGTATGGTTGCTAGGAAAGAACACCTTACACCACGGCCTGCATGGTGGCTAGGAAACAACACCTCACACCACAGCCTGCATGGTTGCTAGGTGAAAATACCTTACATCACAGTCTGCAGGGTTGCTAGGTGACAATACTTTACATCACAGCCTGCATGGTTACTAGACAACAATACATTACATCACAGCCTGCATGGTTGCTAGGTAACAATACCTTACATCACAGTGTGCACAACTGCTAGGTAACAATATCTCACATCACAGTCTGCACGGTTGTGAGGTAACAGTACCTTACATCAAAGTCTGCATGGTTGGTAGGTGGGAATACCACACATTACAGCCGGCACGGTTGCTAGGTAACAATAGCATACACCACAGCCTGCAAGGTTGCTAGGGTTACGCTTGTGTCACGTTAGCTTCGGTAACGCGAATTTTCAGATGACCCTCACAAAACATTTATGTCCATAAATGGAAGATATGTGTTGGAAGCAGTCCATCAAATTTGATAGGGAATAATAGGTCTTTCTGACAGAAATGCAATATACTTACAATTGAGTTGGAAGGTTTATTCATTTAACTGTGGCAACCTCGATTTCAGCACAAAATGGGGACATCCCCACCTCTTATGACTAGATTCAAAGAATAGTTTCACCCTGTACGTTTTTAACCACATATTAACCATTTAAATGTCGTTTATAGTTGCAATGTGATGAAGACGAACTTACGTTCTGTACATTCCCCCGTGACCCTGAACAATCTGGCAGGGGAGCAGTGCACAAATGAAACGAAAGGAGGATTCTAAGGGAAATATGTTTGTGTTTGTGAGAGCACTACAAACTCACTTGCAAAATTTCTATTTACTATGCACCAAATAAGAACTTCTTTTGTGTGAGTAGGATGCAAACAGTCGTAGACGCAGTTCACTTGCAGCTGCGAGTGAGTGAACAAGTCTGGTAATTACAAAGTACTCTCAGTCCGTTGGGAACTAGCGGCCATTAGAGCCAGAAGCAAAGTAAGGCCGTCCTCACGCACAAAACTAAAAAGAGGCCAGCTGCAGTATATACTTTGCTTGTGAATCCTTTGAAGTTACAATGGCCGAGTTTCCGCTTTATGAGTAGTGCTTTTGAATTTTGTAGTGGAGATCCAGAGAGCACAGGTATTCACTCTCAGTTGAGAGAAATTAACACAGCCGACTTGGCATTTCACTGCTCCAAAGTCGTGCACAGAAGGGTTCATTCCGTATGCCATTTGTTTGCTGGCTTCATGTTAATTTATTAGATATATTAAGATGATCAGTCTTATATATATATTAATGTGGATGTCAGTTACAGAACTGGCAAAGTTTCAGCAGATTTCAACGCTTGTGACGATTCTGGTCCGTTTCAAAGTTCAATAAAGAGACGAAACTCAACCTTCATAATATACTCGTCATGTCAACAGCGATCTTCGCCAGTGAAATATGGGAAATTACAGCGCGGACAGCGCTGAAGCTCAACGTGTTTACGCAAAATGTTGGGTGTCACTTGGCACGGCCGATTCCCCAATGAGCTCATTTAAGAACAGAGTAGCTCCACGGAATGGCATGAACGTCGCTTATTACACAGGCGATACTTGAAGAATGCTATGGTCTGCAAGGCAGGAGGAAGCCGGGCAGACAACGCAAAAAATAATAGCACCAAATGTTCAAAGAACACCTAGCAATACTCAAAATCAAGTGGGATGATATAGAACACGCTGATTCGAGCAGGATGTTTTGGCGGAAACTTGCTACTCAACGCACCTCGCGGAGGAAACCAATGACCATGAAAACTTCATATGTATACGCACAATATCTGCATGCAAAATTTGCAAACACTATGATTCATTTCAAATTTGAAAATTCTCACAAATTAAACTTTGAAATTTGAAAATATTTGTCTGTGACTTTCCCGAAACTGTTTCCGAATTGCTTACTTTATTTTTGTTAGTCAAAACGTAGTTCCAACTTGAAGGAAATCTGCGATGTGATTGAAGATATTGATTTGTGCGTTTCTGCAGGAAATATCATGAACTGATTAATGCTTCACTTTTATTAAGATGCCAATAAGAACGTGCATTTATCATTTATTATTCAGTGATTTTCTCGAAAACCGTAAAAATTGTTAGTGGGACGTAAAGCAAATATCATTATTGTTTATTCGATGATTGGCCGTAATGTTGGCTACAGGGCGGGACGGAAATATCACATTTTGTATTCATCAAAGGTTTAGAATTTGATTTACATTTGCAAAAGGTAGTTTATAAAGAAGCAAAGAACCACATGAATACTTTTTGATAGATGTTTAGAGACGGAATTTATCCGAATATTATCATCATCGGTTCTCTGTCTATCAGCAGGTTTTCGCATGCACTTTCCTAGCCATCCTTTTAGTCTTCCAGTATCTCCATCATCTGGTAACTCTTTCTTCCTCTCAACTTTCTCCCTGAAATGTTTGTTTCCATTACCTCTGCTAATAAAAATTTCCTTCGTAAACAGTGACCTAAGCAATTCTTCTTTCTCTTTTGAATGGCTTCCAGTGTTGTCGCCCTTCCTTAATTTGTCTCGCCAGTTGCTATTTTTCGCCATACATACATACATACCCATAAAGAACAAAGCACTTGTGATGCTTCCTGCTCTTCACTTCTGATTGTGCAGATACTTGTTCTAATATCGTAAATGTTTTCATCACAAACTGTAGATATGATAGTGTGGGATATAGTTAATAGAAATGTCTGCATTTTTAGTGAAATACAATAAAATTGTTGCATTTCTTTGCAGTGAGCGTGGATTATGCAACAAAATATCGAAGTTTGTCTCACTAATCTCAGTGATGTTACTCCCCTGAGCTAACCAGACACGTGTCTCCCCTGATCGCATCAGTGAGCCTCCCTCGGGAACATCCCCACTGGAGTTTTTCTCTCTCATCACGGGGATAATAGTTCTGTCTCGTTCAAAAGAGAATTTCTCGTTACCTGCCGAGTTGAAAGTTCATCTATATGCAAATTGTTCTCGGTCGGTAGCAGCTAAGCCTTTTTATTTGGTAAACAAAAAACGCGAGCCGAATTGCTCCCTTTTCTACGTCCTTGACTGTGTTTGAGTTGTAATTTGTTCTGCATCTGTGTAAAGAATCTTATACTTTGAATATGAGCAACACTAATTGAATTTGAATATAGGATAAATTCTGACGGATAAGTATTTACAAAAGCAAAACACACTGGCAGCCATCTAAGCCAGTAACATGGTGAATGTTAAAATCACAGAATTGTCAAATTGACTTCACCCTAAAGTTCGTTCTAACGAAGCCTTACCCCTCTTCTCTTCTCAATCCCGTCTACTCTCTTCTTCTGTACGATGAGACGTGCCACGTCAATTTCAATTCCTCCTTCCTTGTTGTTTCGTCTCCCGTTCTTTCCACTATTCCTTCATCATTGCACTATGATTTATTCTTCTCACCTCAGATCACTTTGCAGCTTTTCATTCCTTCTTGCAATACTTCTCTTCTCGAAACTTTCTCTTTCAAAATCTCCCTTTCTATACCTTCCTATTCTCTTATTTCATTTATTTCTAAATCTTTCTTGGCCTCTCGTAATTGAAATATACAATTTTTATTCGCCTTATTCAATACGCAATGTTAACTCTAAAATTAACACATGGATAGTTTAAAGCATAGATATATATCGATCCTTCGGATCATCGTCTCAATTAAAATATAAAGACATTTGTGTGAAAAATTTATTTTAAGAGTTGTGTTCCCTCATTGCCATTTCCTTTTGTGGAAAAGTATTGCGTGTTTCTCGTCATTATATTATGTAAGGTAGGACAGCTATCTCTTTTATTCGCAATTTGAAGTCAATACCTAAATTATCCATGACGTGTAATAGATTTTCTCCTTCTTACAGATTCTGTTCCATGCAACCACGATTTTACAGTTCTCAGGAGATTTTTACATCCACAGGATTAACCTTGGTTTGATTTAACTACACTAAGACCAAAGGCACATGAGATTCAACAATATTCTACCATTTATATACCAAGACTAAGAACGATAATTACACTTAACGACGAGAAAGACGCAAGAAGATGGCAATGAGGGAACATAACATCTGTTTACATGTTAATTGTTTCATAATATTCTTATGTACTGATGATGATTTCTTTGAACTATCCACGTGTTGATTTTTAGAGTTAACAACATTGAATAAGGTGGATAAAAATCCTATATTTTAATTCTCATTTGTCAATACGGACCAAAGATGAATTCTATCATATATAAAGACCTGTTGTATCTACCACCTTGTTGACCTTTTCTACCAAAGGTACTGGAATATCTGTTTTGCCGATCTGTTATCATCCATTCTGTAGATATGTCCAGAAACAGCAATCTCGTTTTTCTTATTGTTTCTGGTAAGCTTTCTATGTTCTCGTATATTTATTTATTACTTTGAAATTCCCATTGTTCTGTTGATTTCATTGGACCTAAGTTTTTCCCAGTGATTCTTCTTTCTAGCGGTGGGGGGGGGGAGGGGATTCTGTCCACCCACCTAATTTCGGCCCCCCTAAGCATTTTCAGTTTGGACGGTTGGTTCCTAATGTTTAGCCGCGCGCACATCCCGTTGTCTTGTTGTGAGAGTTGGTTGTCTGCACCACATTAATGTTGAGCTGAGTTAGTGCAGCCTGTTATTCCTAGAGTGTGTATGAAATACTGGACTGTGGTGTAGTTCCTGGCGTGTAATCGCTGCAGTGAGGTGGTTCGCCTAAGTTACTGTAGCGGCTATTATAATAAATCAGGGACTGTTCCTAATTTCAACCCCCCCTTCATTTTATTTGTTATTTATGAATATTACTTTTAAATGGGAAAATACAAGCTGTGTGATAAGGAGGCTATGAAGGCTGTGAGGGACAATATAATGGGTTACAAAGGTGCAAGTAAAGCGTTTAACACCCCACAAGCACGCTGAAAGACTAACAAGAAGAAACTTGTCATAAATGGCCTTCAAGTACAGTAATTCATTACAGGAAAAGTGTCTGTTAAGGTTAGAAGGGAAAAATGTATTAATATTAATTGCACTTTTCATTTTTTGAGTTTAGTTTTGGAGTGTTTATGTTCATGTCAAATATTGACTACCTTACATTATAACATTTGCATTGTAAGTTGTCCGTAATTGGAGAATATATTCAGTGATATGTATATATACTAATATCTAGCCTTGTCCAAGCTGCCTAGGGGCGAAATATCGGCCCCCTAAATTACATGGGCACTAGAGCATGGGTTATTCTCAGCATGTACGTAGTTTAGGTTTATTACAATGCTTTATTAGCATTGTACATGTATTGTATTCATTTACTTAAATTTGAAACGTAAAAGGCAGTTTCTTGACAACAAAAAAACAGTTTAATTATTATCTTCGGATAACCACCTTCACCCCATTGTTCTACTGCAACCAAGGGATTCTTTGGAGAGAGCAGAGGAATAATCTGTCCTCTCTGCTACTTCGGGTATTGTACACCTCGACTATTCTATTGTTCTCCTCCTTCGCAGACATACCATAAGGGTGGGAAAGAGTCGCTTATCCGAGCCATCACTGGTAGCACCAACACCAGATAATCGAGTTCCTATTGTACAACAAAAATGAAATGACATCTGTCTGCCTAAACGATTAAAAGATAACACTAAACGTAGGTAACATTTGCGAGCATGTCCATATCTACGCTAAAACAATACGCAAGCTCCATATTGTTCCACAAGTAATATATTATATAAGAGATACGAAACGTAGTTTAAATTATGTTGTTAATAAAGAATATTTCAATTCACATAAATGGATCCTCTTCTACGTTCGACGTAGGCGCTGGTGGAATATGAAATATGGGGAGTATTCGACACCTCGTATCCAGATGTTTCTGATATTATAAAGAAGTAAAAATTAATGAAATCTTACTTTGACTGTCATAGAACAGATGTGTTCATTGCGCAACCCTGGAACACGCCATCCCACCCCTTTACTTTTACAAACTAATGAAAAGCATCAGACGCCATTTTCATTGCTGGAGGAGCTACTCGCATTCCTATTGGCCAACGTAAATTGCAATGTGACGTCATTCCCGTCAATCATGGTAAAGAAATTCCGTTACCAACCCAGGCAGAAGAAAGACGCAACTAAATGGAACATCTGATGTGAAACTTTCTGGTGATAATAGGACCTATTTATGTTAACATAAGTTATAAGTATAGTCCAACTCGTTGGCTGAATGGTCAGCGTACTGGCCTTCGATTCAGAGCTTCCCGGTTTTGATTCCCGGCCGGGTCGAGGATTTAAATCGCTTCTGATTTATTCTTCTGACTCGGAGACTGGATGTATATGTTCTCCTCATATTCAGACAACATACTACACTACTAACTACCACAGGAACACGCAATAGTGATTACATCCCTCCATATAGGGTTGGTGTCATGAGGGGCATCCGGCCGTAAAACAGGGCCAAATCCACATGCGCTACGCAGTTCGCACCCACGACGCAACAGGTATGGGAACAAGCGGCAGGAAAGGAAGAATAAGAACGAGTTATAAGCAAAGTTTAAAGGAGTATTATTAAAATTGTATCGCTTCAGCAAATGTAAATTATTTTTGCTTCTGATTTCTAAAGTGTGCCTGTTAGGCTCATTACGCTCGCTGGCGCAGAAATGGAATTCTAATCTGACATCAAGTACTACGAATTGTCCTGGCGAAAATATTTGGGGATTACGGGAAAATCGTTCGCAGGTAGTTAACGACGTACGTGGTACAAAATGTCCGGACACCGAGACAAAATCACTGTACAAACGATAATGCGTCAAAACTAAGAATAAGAAAAAGATCACAGTGACTTACTGAAAATGACCTCTCCCGGCATTCGTTCCTCACAGGGTGACATCGGTGGAAGCACCGCATGGAGGACGTTTAGTATTCTAATAATGATCATAATGCTACTTGCTGTACGTCCCACCGACTACTTTCACGGCTTTCGGAGACGCCGAGGTGTCGAATTTAGTCCCGCAGGAGTTCTCTAACGAACTAGTAAATCTACCGACACGAGGACTGAGCCATGATCGAACCTGCCACGCTGGGGTCAGACGGCCTCTGAGCCACTCGGCGCGGTGTTAGTATTCTAGCGTTAAATATTACTTCATACCGAAATACGCTCCCTACTTTAGCTCAAAATAAAAGATCGGTTTGGTTGCTATAGGATGCATTGACGGAAGATGAAGTTTACAGAGACTTACAGGTTCTCAACTAGCGCGCTAACTAAGAAATTCAACAAAATAACAATCGATAATGAACGCAATCATCGCCTCCGCATATTATGTCGTTTTCTATGGCGTTTCCTTCGAGTCTTCCTCTGAGAGTATTTGATCGGACGTTTCCTTCTACGTTTAGCACGAACCGTCCTCTTCTTCTTCTTCTTATTCGTTGTAAGTCTGTAATTGGACCCTTCTTTGCCCCTAGGTTGAGAATCTTCGTCGTCAGAACATCGGCCGAAAATGCAGCAGGCTTCCTTGAAAGCCCCGAATGCTTCTTCAAACCCTTCAAATTTAACATCTCCTTTCCAAGGAACACTGATGCTCCTGAGGAATGTCTCAAGCTCGCGGTAACGCTTCCAGAACTGGTTCGATTCCTCGGTGGTCAGATAGGGTATACTCCTAGGCCTCGTCAGGTCATACTGCTCGTCCTTGAAGACCAGAAAGCCGAGGTCAATGCAACACTGCAGCTTGAGTGAGATCTCATTGAACAAGGTGGACCTGTTGGTGCACACCGGGTAGTTGCAGGTTATCTGCCGGATTATGTCGTTGACGCCGGTACAACTCTGGTTGTTCTTCAGCCGTACCAGTGCTCCGATAATCATCTCTGGCGTCACAATGACGCATTTCCGCTTGGGGAGAGGGCCCTCCCCATTTTCGGCGTCTGAGTGGCTCATGTTGCCTACCTGGGGATATTTTTATACATTTTTTGGAATTAATTATATATAAACATATAACTAATCGAAATTTAACACTTGATAATTTGTATCCATGGATATAACTGTACTGTTACCATGGATTCGTCTAACAAAGGCTAAAGCTGTCATGAGATAACGAATTCGAGATTACCTGAAGTGGTGATTATATGATAATGCTTGTGGTTTAAAGGGCCTAACATCTAGGTCATCGGTCCCTAATGGTACGAAATGAGACTAAATGCAATGGCAATTTATAAGTCCAAAATTCATCCACTGACCATAATTCAAAACGTGACGACGAAGAATGAGCGTACGAATAGGAACACTCAGTGGATCCGAGCCGCAATGCCTCACCTTACTGGCCCAGGGAAAAACACACTCCTGAATCGGTGATGCTTGTTGTCTAAAGGGGTCCAAAATCTATGTCAGCGGCCTTTCATAATGGTACTTATCGCTAATAAAGCGGAACCATGGTATTTCTCACATAATGGTACTAATCACAGGCAGTGGAAACCCACAGTGAACCACTCTCTGCGGCTGCTAATCACAAACCTATTGTGTACCTAATAAAGTGGTAATATTCGCAAGTAAAGGCGACCCATGGTTTTCCCCGCCTGATGGTACGAATCACAAGTACTTTCATGGTTGTAATTCAATCACCGCTTGGTCGCCCCTTTTAGTCGCCTCTTAGGACAGGCAGGGGATACCGTGGTTGTATTCTTCGTATGCGTACTCCACCTACCAAAAGGTAAATAGAGAGAGAAAAAAGAATGGATCTGTCAGTTCGAAAAATGAAGTAAGTGACGAAGAAAGGCAAGGGCCACGAAGGGCGTGAAAATGAGAGACTCCCTAGGCGTCGAATGCTCTAATACCATCAGGGTCGGAAAAGAACAAGTGATGACCAAAGGAGGTTGGACAGGATAGATGAAAGTGAGGAGGCTGGTACAAGTAATTGGAAGAAATGTCAGGACCCAGCTAAGTGCCCAGTGGTCGTCAACCCACGCTCCCAGTTGAGAGCCCCCGTGGCCCGTTTTAGTCGCCTCTTACACCAGACAGGGGATGCCGTGGGCATATTCTTCATCTGTCACAGGGGGTGCCTGAAATGGTGGTGGTGATGTTACATGTTTTAGGAGAAAACACAACCAGGTAAACATCCACACCAAGGTTTGTAGCAAGTAGAAATTAATGAAGTCTTCCTTGAAATTAGTTTCAGAGGAGAGAAGTGTCCACAACCTCACCGTCCCACTTTTAGAAATATAAGGGACGATCAAGAAGTTTCCGTTCGACGGCCGTGCAGACCTCAATCAGAGCATTGAGGCGGTCATCCCACCGTCGCACCAGGTTGAAGATCCACGTGTGGTAAAACGCTGTGTCCTGGTGCGTGACCAAGTCTGTAACCCATTCCTCTCTGGACTGGGCATTTCTAGGGATTTGAAAAATATTATATCTCTGTACCTGTTGGAGATATTTGCATGATTATTTTTTCTTTGTGCTTATTTGAGCATCTACATTTAAAAAAATATGTTTGTTTTTCGTCAGCTATGACTGGAGATTTTAAAATAGTATATATATTATACCATATTTTTCGAATGATAAAAGTCTGACGGATTATTAAGCAAGTACAGTTTTCTGAAATACTGTTATATTTTCCGTAGATTGATAATGTAAAATGTGCATTGAAATTACAAAACAAGTACAATCATGAAAATTATATAAAGTAATAACAAAAACGAAAATAAGAGCTCTGATGAAATTTTATTTATATATTTTTATGTGACGATACTGGCTCGGAAGATAATGTGAGCGAAGATGATACTGAAGGCATGTAATTGTCATTTTATTCACAAATTGTCATCCAAATAGGAATTCGAAACAACAACTTGCATTTCATTATGATTGGAATTCATTTTACAGTTTCCCGTATGTTCGCGTGCGTTTCATAACTGCGCGAATACGTAAGAATATCTACATATTAGTAAAGATGTCTGTTTTTTAGATGTGAGGGATTACGATTACATAAAATATCAACAATGTAACTTCTATCAAGCACTTGCTTGCCGCGAAACGCCAAGTTTTAGAGCACATTGAGTGACAACATCTACTAATGCGTATTCGTCAATTATATCGTTAATTCTGTGACTTAGACAATGCTGCCATCTGTTGAAATACTCTCGTAAGTAAGACATGAAGAAACACGATGCAGTCGGCAGAGTGTGTGTATAGCTCGTTCTCGACTTTTAGCGAATTGTCTAATTTTACTACAGGCTATGCTCGCAGCCGGACCGGAAAGAGTTCATAACTGCCTGTTGCACATCCTCGTCCGTCAGGAAGCGTCCACCTTTCAAGGACGGAGGGGAGAGAGGTGCTCCACTGTCTCCCACTTGATTTGGCGAACATTGCGCGTGGCTTGAAACGCGACCCGAACGGAACTTGGTGCACCATTCCACAACGATGGTTTTCGACAGACCTGCGGCCCCATTCATTCTCCGATGGATGTCCACCTTCGGCAGCCAATGACAGAATAACAGAACGTTGGTCCTGTTTGGACGCATTTAACGCAAGCACCTTGGTACGACACGGAGTCGCGCTACGTTTCATGTCCACTGCAGCAAAGCCCTCAAAATGAAACATTTGTCTCGCCACATACATACATTACCTTTATTACCTAATGAAGACTAGTACACGCAGTTTTCCATTGCTGAAGTAGCTACTTGCTTTCCAATTGTTAATGTAAAATGTGACGTTATTCCCGTAAATAATGATGATTAGATTTTGTTGCCAACCGTGGTGGGATAAAAGCACAAACGAATAGAAAATGTGAAGGAATCTTGTACTTTCTCTTTAAGCAGTGGTCACCGTCACTTCCTTACTCCTTACAAAAGTCATGTCTGTTTCTGATTACGAAACAAACCTTTATGAGAACGCCTAAATAATAGATAGAAATAACCTGAACTGAATAGGCCAGATGATCCAAGGAGCACACTTTTTCCGGAAACATTGTACACATGTTGTGGGGGGCAGAATAAATTCTACTTTCCACACGAAGGGATGTCAAAGAAACCTGTGCTGCCACATGCAATATTTTAGAGGAAGGTGAGGAATATTCTTCCGGTTATTTTTTTGCTTTGCCACTGTGTTGCGAGTCATATTGCGGGCTGTTGGGTTATTCATGAAAACAACTCCGGGGTGTCTGCGAGCGTCGGCCATGCAATATGGAAACAAGCGAGGGACATGGGAGCGCAGTGATTCTAGTGTTCGCACTGAAATATCGTCTGCTGACCTCGAGAGGACGAGGTTTTACGGGGGAAATTCTGCCTGATTGTACAAACGCCTTAAAACAATAATTATCTTCAGAGGGTTTCTGAAAACGAAAATGAAGGGGTTCGATTCCTGACTAAGGCATTTTGGATAGCATGTAGGGGAGGAAGAATCCACATCATTGAATCGTCTCCAGTTGCCAGGGTGCGGTGTTCAGTTCCGTTCATTTCAGACTGAAAGAATTGTAAATCAAAAACCATTCATTATTCTAAGGTGCAACCAACATCTAAACACACCTTACATATCCCTTACCGGGGGAGTTGGCCACGTGGTCAGGGGCGCGCGGCTGTGACCTTGCATCCGGGATACAGTGGCTTCGAATCCCACTGTCGGCAGCCCTGAAGATGGTTTTCCGTAGTTTCCCATTTTCACACCAGGCAAATGCTGGGGCTGTACCTTAATTAAGGCCACGGCCGCTTCCTTCCAACTCCTAGGCCTTTCCTATCCCATCGTCGCCATAAGACCTATCTGTGTCGGTGCGACGTAAAGCCCCTAGCAAAAAAAAAAAAAAAACATATCCCTTACCGGGGGAGTTGGCCACGTGGTCAGGGGCGCGCGGCTGTGACCTTGCATCCGGGATACAGTGGCTTCGAATCCCACTGTCGGCAGCCCTGAAGATGGTTTTCCGTAGTTTCCCATTTTCACACCAGGCAAATGCTGGGCTGTACCTTGATTAAGGCTACAGGCGCTTCCTTCCAACTCCTAGGCCTTTCCTATCCCATCGTCGCCATAAAACCTATCTGTGTCGGTGCGACGCAAAGCCACTAGCAAAAAAAAAAAAAAAAAAACGATAACAAACATATCCCTTATCCGTCCGTTCCTTATACCGTTCCACCGCGCGTAACCACATCTACAGGATATAATTACAGTCCTCTCCATTCCCTAGATTTAGACCCTATGGCACATTAACAAACGCTAATATTCTTCTATTTCTATCGCTTTTCCCACACCTGTGGGGTCACGTGTGCGAACTGTGTCACACGTATGGATTTGGCCCTGTTTTACGACCGGATGCCCTTTATGACGCCAACCCTATATGGTGGGATGTAATCACTACTGCGTATTTCTGTGGTAGTTGGTAGTGTAGTGTGTTGTCTGTATATGAAGAGGAGAGTGTTGGGACGGGCACAAACACCCACTCCCCGAGCCAGAAGAATTAATCAGAAGCGATTAAAATCCCCGACCGGGCCGGGAATCGAACCCGGGACCCTCTAAACCGAAGGCCAGTACGCTGATCATTAACATGCGCTACATTTCTTCGCTCCAGCAAGCCGGGTGTGGTTGTGTACAAGCCTCCTCCAGTTTGTCATATCCATCCACAGGTGCTGCTCATACATGCGACGCCAGTTCACATCTCTAATTTCAAGCTCCTTCAACATCTGTTTTTCCCAAACATCGCGAGGTCTTCCTCTTGGTCTCTTTCCTGGAACATTGTCGTCAAAATATGTTCGAGGGGTCCTATGAGCGTTCATTCTTTTCATGTGACCATACCATTGCAATCTCTTCACTTCTGGAGTCCTCACCAAGCTTCTTTCCTATCCAGGCTGTTTCCGGATATCCACATTCCTTATTTTTATCCATTTTTTTGTAGACAAGAACATACGCTAACATAGGCGAAATATCGAATTTGCCATAGAAGGACGAGACAAAGGTCATATTAAGTCTCACGACGCGGAGAACAATATTTGGTTAGGCCCCGAGTCCCGAAAAGCATATTTTAAGGGCCTAAAACCAACCGTTATGGAGATATGGACATCACACTATGACTAGCTATAACCATGGCGACGTCAGCTCAAGGATTCTAAAGTAGTATACAAGCCTAGTGTTCGAACTAGGTACGTGCGTAAATGTAGGCTACACATATGACTGTCTAGAAAAAAATACTGTGCGAAGAAGCCACCTCTGGGTGTGGAGGTGAGGAGCGGCTGGCATATAAAAAATAATCAAAATAGTGTCGAATACACAGGTTTCGGTGTCACTGAGATGAACAGTGACACTCTGCATGTCGTTTAAGTCCAAGTTCAGCCCCCATTTTCATGATGGTTGAGAACGTGTGGAAAAGTCGAAAATGGCCTAGATTATGGTTGTGCACCCCTCTGGGTTGGAGTGGAGAGGGGGTGAAGTATCAGTCAACATCCAAGTGACGAAATGTATAAAAATTCGCTTCACACATAATTAACGCGTATTAAAACACCTTAAATTAAACAATCAATAAAGTGAACAGGCAGTGCCGGATAATATAGACAGTCACATATCTTTATTAAAACAAAATGATGTTACAATGTACAGGATGGTCAAATTAAAATACGGATCGAAGCAAATAAGAAATTACAACTTTAGTGGGCTATTCCTCTCAAGGTTGGAGCTATTCCACTCACAGAATATAATGTCTCTTTGTCAAAGGTTTTTGCCATGAATTAAGTTTTTCTTTTCTGTAACACCAACATCCACATCATAAAATCATGTTCCACAATGTTGGTATTGTCTCCAGCCACCCTCTGAAATGACTGAGCAGAACACAAAGTTACGCCACAAAATCCACATGGTGCGTCTTCCTCGTCACTGTCTGTAGATCCCCATGGTTTGCCTTGGTAATGTCCCGGAAAGTTTTTATAGCGACCTTTCCTTTATTTCCATTATCGAATTATGAACTCCATTCCGGCTGTGCCCCTTCCAAAGTTTGCCTCTGATATCAAGCGCTTGGTTTCTGAAGTTTTCTGGACTCCTTTGATAGATCGCGTTTTTCTGGAGTTGGGATTAATGAGAAGGGAGACTTCTTCTCTCCTATTGTTGGTAACTCAGGTGACCGGAGGTTGTGAAGTATCGCTTGTTGAACAAGTAGGCTGCTCCGAAAACACTGGTTGAAAGTATTTTGAAGATGAAATATTGTGTTCTGGAATGGCCAACGCGTTGCACGCAAACATACCTGTGTTTTGAAAGTGTTACCGACTGTTGCTCATTAATTCCTGGTGCTACATAATAGTTGCAATAATAATAATAATAATAATAATAATAATAATAATAATAATAATAATAATAATAATAATAATAATAATAATAATAATAATAATAATAATAATAATAATAATAATACAGAGAATCGATGACTGGGCGGTGTAGCCACAAATAATGAAATTTAGAAACGCACGCCTTGCGAGATCAGCGACAAAGGAAATCCGCTACTTGCTCTTTCGAGATGTAACTTAAATTTCAGACTAACAGCTGCCTGGCCATTACTATGGATGCTGTGGCTTATCTTGGAAGCAAAGCAGACACGTTTTGCAATACATAGATAAAGTAGCACTGAACACAAAGGGAGATGTCTTATGCGCAAGGTGGCTGATCGTTAGAACTTGTGCTTATTTTAGCCCCGCCCCACCTAACATTTTTTCTTCTTTTTGAACTTTGCATCATTCGTTCCCAGTCCTGATTTCTTTGGAAGATCCATGTTTTCCTCAGTCGACCTCTAGAACCTTACTCGGCTATGTTTTCACAGAGAGGTTATTTCACTTGAATCCTTAGTCAGATCACTTCATATTCTATCTTACCACTTCTTGTTTTCTAGAACAGTACCTCTGCTATTAATGGTATATGTTGCAAGACTGTATAGGAAGTTAGTGGTACGAAGTAGGCCAGATTGTTAAAGGATTTGATTGTCCTAGAGGCGATAGTAAACTTGATAGTAAAACCTGAATGTCTTTTTCAATCCTGCTGGTTACATTCGCTGTAGACTGGCTGTCTTTGACGATAGCACCACCGATGCGCTGGAAGTGTAATTTCACCCCATCTGACTGAATAACTTACTTAACAGATGTTTTAGTCCGAACTCTTTGAATTGGGGGTTGCAGGAAGGGAATTAAGTGAGGTTGGTTGCTTTTCTATTGCTCAGCTAATACAAAGATTAGATGTAACATGAATTTTAAACTGTGTAAATCTAAGAGGTCAGCCTCGTTTTGTAGGCGCAGCTCTCTTATAGCGAGGTCCTGAGTTCCGTTCTTGGTCAGTCCAGATATTTTAATTGTCCAGTACGTTTTTCCTAGTTTAAAGTAGGAGGATGGAAGAGGATTAGTATTGGGGAGGTACTCGCCGTGGCCTTAGTTAAGGCATAGACTGATGTAGAAGTGGGAAAATATTTTCAGGGCTGGCGATTTTGGGATTAGAACCCACGCGCCTTCCGAATGCAAAGCTTGACCCTTTACTCGGTAATTAAACAATATAACATTCCAATTAAACACGAATGACTAACGTTGTGTTAGAGAGGAACGTCTAGAAACCCAGAGAACTACATCAAAAATAAATACCGAAGCTAAACTATTTTTATTGCTCCTGCAGCTGGCTCTCCCACACAGCACAGACAGTCCTATTCTACTGTTGCCATGCAGATGTAATTTTCCTCCTCACGTCTAGTCCACTCGAGAGAATCATCGTGTTATCTGCTGACCTTCGTCATTTGATTCAGAACAGCTCTGGAGCTGACAGACGTATGTTCTGCTATGTTTTGAGCGATATTACGTCAGATTGGACTGCGGCGGCTGTTTATTGACTCACGGTAAGAGAGATACAATGTTCTGACTTGCAGCTCTTCTTCCTCTCAACAGCTCTGCTCTTTGAGTCGTATCACGGAAAATTCAGTGCGACTTGGGTGAATCATCAATTATTATATCTTAAATTTAATGGTAATAATTATTTTTGATAACACCAATTGCAGTATTATAATTAGCGCTTGGATGTTTACGAAGTAATATGTTAAAATAAAACTAAGTTGCCTGATAGACTAACCCGCTCTTTCGTAATGTAGCGAGAGTAACATAACTTAGAGGGGTTCTAATAGGCACTACCTCTAACGTTTATGCAAATCTCATAGCAGAATTGTTGTGAAGGTAGAATATCCAATACTTGTTTTTCGCTTCTGCAAGTTCGCATTTCAACCTATTAATACCTAAAGCTCCGGGCTCTAATAATAATAATAATAATAATAATTAATTTCTACCAAATAGCTGAGAGCAGCAGCTCATGGTCTTGTAAAGTTACAGAAAACACTTTAACTGAAAGAGAAATATTCACAACGAGAGCTAAATTTCACACTCTACAATCCTATTTTAGTATAGCAGGTGCTCCCAAGCATGTAGGAAGTCAACTACTCCAGGCCAAAACGACATAAAATTTCCCTACGAATAAACGTGCTACGATCGATGGTTTACGAGTTCGAGACTTTTCAAATTTGTACGGGAAGTAGGCCTACTGGTAATAGCTAGGTCCCGGATGTGTAGGCAGTAATAGTTTAGAATTCAAACTTAGTGAAGGGAGTAAGGAGTATAGTCTAGCTTGCACAACAGTTATGTTATGAGTTTTGCATAAACATCACCGGTACGGCCCATCAGAACCCCTGGATATTTATGTTACTCTTACTACATTACGGAAGAACGGGCTAACCGACACTTCCCACTAAATCTCTCAGTGCCAGCGTCGCTTTCAGAGCAGCTTCGTTTCTCTATTCCTTGATGGGCTTCTAGAACGAAAATGGCGCCTAATGTTGGTATGAAAATCAAAGAGAGTTCAAGGTATCCTGTTCTAACAACATTCTTTTATTTTCTGTCTCTCGATAATCTCGAACAATATTTAAGATTCCTTGTCTTGTTTACACGCTAGTCGTAAATACATGGTGTCGAATTGTAACAAGAGTGGTGTAAGGGAGGAGGAAATTAAAGAACTAATGATCCCAGGAACTGTTGAGAAGCATGTGCACAATTTCCCTGGTCAACATTCCTTTCTTCCGAGACGCTATTAGTATCAACGTCATGACTATCACTTGCTTGGTTATGCACAGTCACATTCCGCGCAGATAATTCATTGACTGAGGCGAAATCGGCACTAGATCGGAATCATCGTCCATGAAGTCGAGAGGTGACTTGATTCACCAGTCGTTAGGCATTTGGCTGGTATTTTCATTGTCATCATTCAACTCTGTTTGTGTGACTGCCATTTCCGGTGTATTTTTTTCAACATGACAGATGTTAGAATTTCGAATTTTGACACATCTGCAGATACTTTTAGAACAAACAAAATGCGTTTCTTGTATCCTTTATTATGTTTGTGTCCCTCCCACTGTTTGTTTTTAATCCATTTTCAAGCGTGCGGTAAGAGGAATACTTTCCAACTTTCTTTTTCCTGATGAAATAATTTTGATTTACTAATTAATAACGTGAGGAATACATTTCAAATGATCTGAAAGTAATCCTGAATTAATATGAATATATTTTGCATTGCCTCATTAAGTTTCCTTTTCATATCTCTAGAAACAGGCGAGTTACATTATTTTTCTGAAAGCCTACGTTTTCAAATTTTCGCGTGGCAATAAAATGGCTAATAACCAATTTAGTTTCAATTCTAACTTATTACTGGCTAAACATCCGGCTTGCTTGGTGCATCCCATGCGAGCAGCTTTCGCCATGTTGGCGTACCAGAGGGATAATGCATTCTAATAGTACTCAAAATGTCCACCATGCGTCTGAATGCTCCACCTCATTGAATATCGCACACATCGATAGCAACCTTGCTCCACAAGCTGGTGAGGATAGAAATGTCTGCAAGACACGCCTGGCTGGAACTTAATCCTAAATACAAACTCCCCCGCCAATACCAGGTTATAACTAAAACAGACTTAATTCGTAAACGATCCAATGTAGGTTCTTTTGTGGTTGCTAAAAATTCTGTAACGTATTTAGCCCCGCTGTGTAGGGGTAACGTGCCTGCCTCTTACTTCGACGCCCCGGTTTCGATTTCCGGCCAGGTGAAGTATTTAACCTGCATCTGTCCGCCTCCGTACCGTAATGGTTAGTGTTATTAGCTGCCTCCTCGCGGGCCCGGACTCGATTCACGGCACTGCCGGACATTTACGAATGGCGGGAGGGCTGGTACATACAGCTCACGTGTCTGCGCACTCCCTCGGGACGAAGACACGTGTTTATACGGCTCCATGGTTAGCCTGCTGGGATTTTAACATTCACTGGTTAATTCCGATGGCTTGGGGGCTGAATGTGTGTGCGCCGTTTTCATCTTTATATTCCACTCAGCCTAGATTGTAGTGGCTCATTCCTCGACTTGACACACCGACTTTCATTATATTCTATTCAGGCATTCTCTCGCGTACAAACAAACAGAGATGACGGAGAATTAAAAAAGTGCGTTTCTCGTTACTGTGGATACGACCGATACAGAAATACCATTGTTTTTAAGTTCAGAGCAATGTACAGAAGAAAACTCTTACTTTATATAAATATAGATAATCACTCGTGACACCTTCCTTGCTCATTTGATACGGGATGTGTATAAAGTCTTGTGCACTCCTCAGGATGCTAATGATATGATCTCGAGAGTCCAGTTACGTGACAGACAGCGCGCTCCCAATTAGTGTCGAGTACGACCCCAGGACCTCTAACAAGTGAATGATGATCAACTGATCGAAATCGACAAATGAAACAGTAGACCTCAGGGACAATCTCGTCAAGTCGGGTCACAGCAGGTCGATATACTGTCGATGACAGGTTCATAGTAGTAGGGTGGGCGACCTAAAATTTGGACTACGAAATCAGAAAGAGCACAATACGAAGAATATAGGAAAGAGAGATGTTAAGTTTGTGTCCCACTCTTGCACTAATACAATCTCGTAAAGGATCCTTAAATTGATTAGAGTGTCCAGAGGCAGAATTCAGGAGCAGTTAATGGATGATTCCGATCATTGTACTCACTGGCTAACGAATGATGTTGTGGCTTGTATTCCATTTGTGTTCCACCTTGCTTATGAGGGTAAACGCTATCTCTAATTGCCAGCTGCACACCACAGTCAAGGATCGAATCTTTGACAATTCACGCAGGATGTTCGAGTTGAAAACATTCTTGTTATTCAAATTGGACGTTAATCTGTCAGTTCAGTAGCAGTGGCCAGGATACGTACATAGTCACGTAAAACGGGTACCTTGCTTAATTTCATCCTATCATTGCCATTCATTCTAAATGACAACGTTTAACTGTATACCTTCATGGTGTCGCAGTTGCTGTGTACTTTCATGTTGACAACATTTCTTAGCAGAAAAAGTAGGGGTTCCCGTACCACAAAAAACGTAGAAATAAGCAGGTTCTTCAATTGTGCCGAAAGTTCAAGGGATAAAGCATCCGAAAAGGTTTAAAATTGTTATTCTGGATGTCTCTATCAAACAAAAACTTCTACTTCTGTTCGGCTCTAAATTCAGTTCCGGAAAAATAACCTAAAATTGCCTGTTTCTTTATTCGTTTACTTTTTGATACAAATCCTAGCCAAATTAACTTATTTACACAATTCGTTCTGCATTGTATTCGTAGGTTTATTGAAAAATGTCCACACCTAATGTAGTAATAAGAGATTAAGTGAAACACTGCATTGACTCACATTAGCGCTCGAAGTGGTGTTTAAGTGAAACTCTGCATTGACTCACATTAACGCTCGAAGTGGTGTTTAAGTGAAACTCTGCATTGACTCACATTAACGCTCGAAGTGGTGTTTAAGTGAAACACTTCATTGACTCACGTTAGCGCTCGTAGTGCTGCTTAAGTGAAACCACCGCCGTCTCAATCCTATATACTGCCTGCTCTATGATATGCGGTTAACATGCTTCTCAGCGTGAGCTCTTAGTGTCACGAACCTCCGCTAGGGGCGCCAGCTAACGCACCCAACTTATCTCCGTACCTACGTTATTGTGTTCCAGTGCGTTTGCATCGAGCATTTATGTTTGTGTCTCTGGTTGTAAAATGATTAATTGTTGTGTTCCTCTCTGTACATAAAGGCAGGAAACCCAAATTCTTCAGGTGTGAGGGTTCTTGTTATCCCCCCTAATAAACAACTTAGGGAAAAATGGCTTAACGCTATATCAAGGCAAGGATCAACCAAGAGTAATCAACGAATTTCATCCAATTATTCTAGTGTTTGTAGCCATAATTTTAGAGATGGAGATAAAAGATAAAACCAAAAAAATATATATATATTGAAGCCAGAGAGCGTGCCTAGTCGGTCTTCGAATTATCCTCATTATCTTCAAACCAGAAAAATAGTTCCACGAAAGACCAGACAGCGACAAGATATTTCTTCGGAAGAAATCTGTGATGAAACAAGCTCTTCAACCGCAGGAAATACATTGGATGACGAGTACGAAATTAATTTGAACAACGATGTATCAATCCAAGTCGATATTCCAACGAGTAAGAATGACAGCAGTGATCAGAAAATCAGACATTAGATGCTCCGATCAAGAATTCTGAGACTGCTATAACAGCTGATGACTAACCATAATGAAGTTAAAAGACTACAGAGACAATTCGAAGACAACCCAGAAATTGATCGACTGAATAAAGTAAGCAGCCATATATAAAGGAAAAACGAACGCTTTTTAAAATCAAATCCATAATTTTCGCAAGACAAAATACGGGCAGTCAGAATAAATCACGCGGAAAATCCTGTGGCATAGGGAATAGTATCCCAAACGGTTACGAATATGCTCCTGGTCTAGTGTCAGCTCCGTCACCAAGTACTCTGCACAGGTAGCCTAAATGGAAAATGTTGACAGTGTTTGTCGGGATTTCCCAATTAGTGAAGGAAAGACTTTGAGCTGAATGTAAAAACTATCAGACCAACAGAGAGGAGTACGGCTCCTCTACGGCCGAACCAGTGACAAGTTCGTTTGCGTGGTGTACGCGGCACAGATATTGTAAAATCTCCTGCTCTCACGAATAAACTGTTGTGTTTTCTTGTAATCCGACTTTCAAAGAAGTTCTCTAGTCCTGCTGCCTACTTCCTCGTTAAAGGCTTAGAACTCTTCGATCTATCCCTTTTATTTCAGAAATGATTACTGTAATGCCTTTCGGCAAAACAATCCAGATTGTTTGCATTTCTGTTCACCAGCAGATAAAATACTTACAATGGTTGAATGATAATTTCATCGAGTACGTTAAAGTAATTCGGTTGGAATCAAAACGTGAAAAACTGAAGTGTCTGACTAATGAAACGGCAGATGCTGTCTCGTTAACTGTGAAATCTATAGTGGAATGTGTGCCTTATCTGTTACAAAATCGGTTATTTTATATTCTCACTAGATGATTTTCTGGAGACGCAATAGAAGCTCTATTTAGTTCAGTGAGATTAGGTGGTGGATTTAATGACATGACGAACGCACGCACTGCATTATGTGCTATAAAACGTATCCTGAAAACTGGTCATGAACAAAAGGTCAGCGAAATAGTGATAGAATCTTTCCGCGTCCACTGCTGGTAAATAACATTAAGAAAAGGACTGAAAAAATACTCCGTTACTCGTGCCGAGAAAATTCTGAAATTTGTGTGTATCATGCAGCGTGGGATGATCCTGATATAACTACTGTAACTGGTAAGATTTTATAAATTTTACGTTTCTATATCTTAAGCCAAGCTCAAATGTGAAATGTTAGTTTCTGTATGTGCATTATCATCTCAATTAGTAACATGTTAAGGATTAGTTTTCATTTTATATTGGTGTTACGGACCAACTCTCATTTAACCAACATGTGCTCCGGGTGCGGTAAGTGCTGCCATCTGCAATGTCGCTGTAAACGCAATTCTCGCGGCACAGAGCAGGTAGTATATAGAGATTGAGACGGCGGTGAGTGAAACACTGCATTGACTCATATTAGCGCTCGTAGTGGTGCTTAAGTGAAACACTGCATTGACTCATACTAGCGCTCGTAGTGTTGCTTAAGTGAAACACTGCATTGACTCATATCAGCGCTCGAAGTGGTAGAAAAGTGCAAACTGCTAATCTAATCGAGCACATACCGATGATTAAGGAAAGGATTGCAATTTTTAGGAATAAATAAAGAATTTATTCTCACATTTTATTATATTTTATTTACCTAAGGTTCGTAGCTCATACCCCTAGGATGGTTTCAACATTGAGTGGCTTTCTGAAGGGCTAGAGCTGTGGATTTTGTGTTTGTTTTAATGGACTCGTACGATATCACAAACTAGATCCATTTATATGTTAGAATGAAAACTTAGCGGGTAACAAGTATACTGCACAACAGTTGTGCTATGAGATTTGCATAAACATTAAGGGGCTGGGACTCTGGAAACGTCTAGAAGTTATATTACTCTCACTACATTACAGAAGAGCTGGGGGCTGGACCACACTCCCTACGAGCCAAATTAGATTACATTCTAACCTGTTACTGCTTAAACATCCGGAACTTATTACGAACAATACCCTAACATCACAGCGATGCAACCTCGATCACGAGACTGGAAATAAATAACTTAAAAAAACGAAGTTAAATTTGTACCATTGGAATAATTCTATTTGCTTACTCTATACAACATGTCTGAATGACGTTGGGATTACACTACTGTTATTTAAATGACGCTTCTTTACTGCATTCACTGTTTGTGTAAGCTGCTTATGCAAAAAAAACAGAGATTGCTCCTTTTTCTCAACTCAGTTTTCAATATTGAAAGAAGACTCTTGTATTTTTATTTTGTTTAGAAAAGTTCCGTAAGACACAATTCCAGTAATAAACTCTTTGACATCAACTGAATCAGTGCGTTATTAGTTTCGTGTTTGGTAAGTTCAATGTAGTAGTGATTGGAAAGAATGGAAAAATGCGCACTATTGTTCACAGAACAATGAATGAATAGGACGCAGATATGTACTCTGATGGAACGATAAGAATATAATTTTCTGGAGGACATTCAGCTACACGGACAGAACCTATAATGTATAGTCTGTTTCATCTCACGTATTGTAAGTCCCATCTAAAATTCAAAGCCATGTTTTGCCTCTATTTCTTCACCTGCCGCTGTCAACATATCACATGTTCCACGCAAACGTCTGGTCAAATAGCTTTCTAATACGCACATCCATAGCACATCGTCCATGTCGTTACTTCCCACTATTGGTCTCGTTGCACGTTCCAGTGGCGAAGGCATGTTACTTAAATTCTACTCAAGAAGGTTTTATTTACTCTCCATCTGAACGATGAGGGCTTCGTGCCACGCCAGGTAGCATTAGCTCTTTATGTACGAACATCAAATCAGGTCATAAACACGGAGAGAGCAGAAAAGTACTGAGAGAAAGTTTAAAGGACGAAAGTTTGCTCCTTGTATCAAGTTGGTCCGCAACCCTCAAAACTTAGCTCGCAAATATATCCCATACTTCTCACCATGAGCAAGCAGTGGGTTCACATTTCAAAATACCGGTGTCTTATAATGAAGTTCCCCGAGCATGAGCAAAACTTTTACTTAGGATGTATGAACACAACGTGCCAACATGAGGGAATTCTGCAAACTTCCGAGGGAAAGAACGTGGATCTGACGGTTTATTTGTGGGAATACAGCAGCTCGCCTTGCAAGGGGAGATTTTCGAGAAGGGAGATAGAGGATACCGGCGGACCTGCCTGTTACGTATGAAACGTCTCCATGATGTCAGCCATCAACCGAAATGGAAAAAAAAACCAGAAGGAAAGAAGAAGAAATATTTTAATTTGAAAGTTTATTTGCCAATATTAGATTTAGGTAATTTTGTGCCTTCCCACCGGCAGGCATTAACGAGAATGTGCAGAGCAACACTGTTCGATTGTGTGACACAGAAATGAACGACGAAAGGTTGATCTATAGTGCAGCCGTACCTCAAAAGACAGTGCGCGTTAAATGTGGTGCACTGATGCCAAATGTACGACACATACAAAGTTTTGCGAATCCAGGAACATGATGAGAGAAAATTTATATAGAGGCGTGTTTTTATTGAAACACGTCGAAATTTGCAATATAATGGTTTATTCCATATAATTGTACCTCATTTTCTACATCTTGACCGACGGTACGGGATAATACGGAAAAGTTCAGAGGTCGATTTATACACACATACACACACATAATAAGTCGTAAATTTAAAAAATTAACTTTAGGTTCGAAACAAGCTGCTTAAATTACTTTACTCACTGAGTACACAGAGAGCCCCTTTCAACCCCATACATATTTCAGTCTAGTATCGCAAAACAATCTTCGAGTATTAACATCCTGTTACTCAAAATCGGGAACTTTTCCAGCAATGAAATCCGAACTGGGATTTGCTGCCAATTTCGTGCTATGTTACAGACCGAAGAAGAACCAAAACATGAAGAAAGAATAGTTTCATAGAAGGCCTCAATTAGCAAAGGTTAAAGCTTTAATATAACAAGAAATCCACAAAGAAAAATGAAATGAGAAAAACCTTAATGGGGCACGAGTGCCCAATTTGAACAAGGGATAAGCCCAAACTAGGCTGCAACTAAGAGAAGCACAGATAAAATCCAACATGGTTAATGAAGGTTTGAATTTTGAAAACACCAAGTCGTAGTAAAATTAAAAAAGAAGTACCTAGGGTAAATCATTCCTAACACATTTAGGTTTGTATGGCAACAGAGAACTTCCCGCAATATCTGAAAATGGAATTTCATATTTCTGCACATAATTTGGTTGCAAAACCTACCTGCCATAAGTTACAAAATTCCTACATAATGCCATAAATCCCTATGAAAATATCTACGATAACGAACAGAGCATCTACGGAATAAGTTTATGATAAGTCACATAGCATAACACCAGCCATGGCACCGTCCTACGGCTACAGTCGCAAAGAGAGGGTTCCATGGAGTACGAGAGACACTAGCTAAGCAAGATGACGATCTTTTCATAATCAGCAGAGTGATGGCTGACTGGACACATCTTCACAATCTACGAAGGGGGGCCAATGACGAAATCAAAATTTTGTCACGACACGAAATTCTAAGAGGTAGGGAATAATAGCGCGCATTGTAGCGTAATTAGGGTGGACTAATTTCAAGGAAATTCCGAAGGCAAAAGCACACCCGCGGCAGTACAAGGTTTTAAGGGGTGATGTTATGATCCCGCGCAGGATAAAAGCAACACAGATGGACTAGGAACATAGCGAGACAAATGTTATTTTCACTATTATTATAGATCATATTTTACAAAATTTTCCTCATATACATTTCTTTGTTATATTAAAAATTTTTTGTATGAACCTTTTGATCCCAGTAGTATCATTTAAGTATTAGGGATCCTTTATCATTAATTTTAGTACAAAATGTATCATTCCTTTGCATGCAATAAGTTATAAACAGAAGAATCAATGCATTGTGTTTTCTGAATATGTATTGCCTACTAGGTTCTAAATTTTCAATAAAATTTGCAATGGCAAGCGACGAAGGAAATTGACCTGAAGTTCTCAAGAACAACAAAATAACGATTTAAAAAATCAAGTACTTGTGTGGAGAATAGATTCTCCATTTCTTAGAAGGAAATGAAAGGGTAGTCATCTCCGTGGAGGCCATGAAGGCCCTTGAAGGGGTGGAATGTAAAGACTTCCACTATCCCCGACCTCGCGACTTGATGGGGTAGAATGGTTAGCCTTTGCTCCAGGAATTAACTTGGTACTCATTATTGGTGTAGGCTGAGTGAACCTCAGAGCCATGTGCACCTCTAGAAGTGGAAATCTCATTTCTTAAAATTTCGACTTCCTGTCGGGGAATCGAACCCATGTCCTGCTGGGTGAATTGAGCACTCTTGCGCTTTCGGCCGGGCAGCCCCTAATTTCTTAGAAGACATTCCCTGAAAATGTCATCAAAAGCCATACATTGTGTAAAACGATCCGCACGGTGCCCCCTTGGACTAAAAGTCTGTTTTAGTTTCTTTCCCAAGTAATTCCGGGATATAAGCTGTGCTTACGTAATATTGTGGCATTTCACTGGTGACTGTACTTTGTTATCAAAGACACAGCTGTCAGTGCAGCAGACAAGGCGAGGCAAACCGCTAGGGACACCCACATTGATGGCGAGGAAAGTAAAACGACTATCTGTCTGTTAGCTTTGACAATTTACGTCACATATATACATAGACCAGTTCTCGGGCACAAAGGAGGAAATATTTGCTTCTCAAACCTGGCGCCATCAGGAGACACAATGTCTCAGATTCCAGGAAATGTCTTACTTTAACACCTCCAGTGACGACCGTCGGGAAATACATTAATAATTAATAATAATAATAATAATAATAATAATAATAATAATAATAATAATAATAATAATAATAATAATAATAATAATACATGTTGCTAGCTTACCAATACTCGTGATCTTCACCTCACGTGGCAGCACCACCGAAAACAGTTTGAATGTTCGTCTTCATCCTTCGAGTTCATTCTTACTTTACCTTTTATTTCCACAGTCCAAGAGCTCCTGTGGCTCAGGCGGTAGCGCGTCGGATTTTCACCGCTGGGTTCCGTGGTTCAAATCTCGATCACTCCATGTGAGATTTGAGCTGGAAAAAGCGAACCCGGCACAGGTTTTTCTCCGGTTACTCCGGTTTCCGCTGTCATCTTTCATTCCAGCGCCATTCTCCAATTTCATTTTATCTGTCAGTCATTAATCATTGATCCAGAAGAGTGCGACAGGCTTCGGCAACGGGAAAAATGTCCTATTCCCGCCACTAGATGGGAGGTTAATCCGTTCCATTCCTGACCCGGTCGAATGACTGGAAACAGGATGAAGATTTTCATTTTTGAAGTCCGAGTAGCCTATTTCCATTGTTCCCATCGAAAAATACTCTCGATACTTTTACGTTTGTTACTTCCAACTTAAGATATTGTGAATCCACCCAGTTTTCACTCCAGTGGAGGAATGTCTGTCTGGAAATATACTGATATTAAGATAGCTTTGTCCGGGAGCTGACTTATTTCTCACAGAATACTCTTGAATGCCACTACGTTAACTTCCTGCACCTTGATTCAGCTTCACATAGGGTACTTGGAATAAGTTTCGAATTTCTCAAATGGCAGTCAGTATTCCCAGTTTTGTTTCCTGCTCACCGCACCTCTTTCCAAGCTCTCATATAGTAGACTGTAAACATTCCGCACATTCTGACAGCAAGGCCAAGTCGCCGGCGTAGCTCAAGCTGCTTACTACATTTCCAGATAACTGAATGCTTTCCTGTCATTTTATTCCCTTTAGAAAATGATCCATGTATACTATAAATAATAACGGTGAAAGATTAGAGCCTTGCAGTACCTCAGTAAATAACTTGAACTATGAACTTATTCTACCAATAATAATTATTATTATCACTGTGGCTTGATCTTCACCATAAATGCCTTTGATGGCCTGTCATTTCATCAGTGTTTGATTCACAATAGAGACCGTAATTTTATGCAATAAAAGGATAGAATGAAAACTTACTGAAGCGAGTAACATGTGTACTCTATTCTGCACAACGGTTATGCTGTGAGTTTTGCATAAACATTAGGGGTATTGCCTATTAGAACACCTAGAATGTATGTTACAGTCACTACATTACGGAAGAGCGGGCTAAACGCCTGGGTACTTTTCTCTCTCTAACATGCCTGCAAATAACACTACAATAGGCGTCTGGTAGCTGAGGAGCACAGTTACTGCATTGATATCAAACTGGTTTCGCTTCGAAACCCGGTCGTTACATGTAGTTTTGACGTAGGATACCTCGGAACAGTAGGGAGTGTTTCAAAACATGCAAGTTTTAAAATCGAAATCATATCTAGATAAGTCATGCGACGACAGCGTTCAGTATCTCATTGTAAATAGGGTATGACGTCATATTGATATAGTAATATCGCCGTGCCGCGTCACTAACAATTAGTGCAGCTGTGAACTCCGGCAAGTAGTACGTGGTGTTCTTTTATTTATTACCTGCTCTACTACCGGGCGCTGCCCGGGTATTTTTATGAGTATTTACTTTGACGGTTTTCATTGCACGTCAATTGCGTGTGATATGAATTATTTTGTAGATGTATTTATTGAATTATATTTGTTGAACTCTTTTGTACGTTTACAGTGATTTTTATGCGTATAACATTAAGTTTTATTTTTGTATAGATATCCGTGGTATTGGCAGAGCTCCCTGATCAATAGGGAGTGGATATGTAATCTCTAATAGGTGAGATTTCAACAAGTATAAAGATTTTGGAAGGCCGTACAACGCTCCTGTTCAAAGAGTTGCATAAACATTAGGTACATGTCCCTTTAAACCCCTGATATTTATGTAACTTTTCCTACTGATCTTAACGCACAAGCTAGAGGGCGCCTTCGACTCATTGAAATATAACCTCTTACTATACGGAAATCCGCTCCTTAATGATCACAATGAAGGCAGCCGCCTATAACAACAAATTCCTATCCACTGATGCTCCTTGTAAGGTCTGCTGTAATAACCGCACGACGTTATTTTATTATTAAAAATCATATCTGTTAAATAAATGATCACATAGATAGTTGCGATGGATTACCGGAAACACTGGGTATTCCTTATAAGAATCTGAAAAGACACACTCAAAAGGAACAAGTTGACAAGAGAGGAGTAGAGTAGCTATGATACCACCCTCCAAACGTGAGTGTGTCCCAGGGGAACCAAATCCAATTTACACCTTGAGCTAGGGAAGAAACCGAGCTTGCCCCTGCGGAGAGGTTGCACGTGGCACATGTGCTGAGCGGACCAGATGACTCGTTTATTTAAACTAAGTCAAGTTCCCGCTAACTCAACTTAGAACTTGTTGCCCGGATTTAGTGGGCACGTTGTGGGATCCATTTAGTACAGTGTGTGCTTGAAGTTCGAGCATGTGTCTGCAGAATGTGGATGAGAGGCACTGAGAGACTGGTCATTACAGCTAGTTGGAATGCCCCTACTCATTTAGAAAGCTAGATGCGCCGACTAAGATCCGTTAACTATGCGGAATATTACAAAATCTCCTCTCATCATCTTTAATAGATGCTGCCAAGAGGAGGTGAGCTCGTTCTATCTATAAACGCGTGGAGTCGATTCCCCATCAGAATTTGGAATATTTAGGAATAGATTTACACTTCTGGAGGTGCAAAAGGTCTTGCGATTGACTCAGGCAACTTCAAAAATGAGTAGCAGGTAATTATGGGGGAGAAAGTTGGCATCTCTGCTACACTTGAGATTATGAATGATTGGCCACTACTCCATGTGAACCATCATCCTCATTGTAAGTTATAAAGTAAAATTAATGTGCAATACTATACTCTCGTACGCTGTCTGAGCGGATCAGTGGTAGAGGTCGTGGGTTTGAACCCCGAAAAGGTAGTCTATTTCTAAAAGTCAAGTGCGACTGAAGATTCAGGAAACACGTTATTGATGACATTTCCATTATTACCTGCTCTATTGAAAACGATATTTCTCATCTGCATGAATAATACACAGAACCACGGATTTGGGCTAAGAAGAGGAGACTCCTCGGTTGTGGCCCTCTTAGCAGCCTCTTACGGCATGAACCTGGTACGTTCGATCCTAGCTCAAATACGTCAGCTTTGTGTCGGTAGATTTACTGGCACGTTAAAGACGTCCGGCGGGACAAATTTTCGGCATCTCGGCGTCTTCAAAAACCGTGGGAAGTAGTTAGTGTGACGTAAATCAAATAACATTATTGTTATTATTATTAAATCGTATGGTGATTATAACAACAAATTCATAAGTCCAGGTCCAAGTTTTTCAGCCACTCTACAGCACTTTCGGAACGATGAAACAGGTCGCTGGAGCTTCCGGAGTAGGCATGAAGAGGGCAGCACAGGATTACATGGTCCATGGTCTTCTCCTCTTTACTGCATTTACGCAATGGAGAATCCATCCAAACCCGCAGCGTCCATGCCCAGTTCAGTCTGTTGAGGCGATACCATAGTTTCCTTGGGAGGTCGAATCCCTTCATTTTCCGATTTAGCTCATGATCATTAGTTCCAGATGATGAAGTTGACGATTCATCCCGCCAGCTCTGGTTTAGATTAAAACTATCCCTCAAGAGTCGGCCGGCCAGTACACTTGCTAGTCTCTTAGTCATTGTGGGGGATGCCCGTTGTTCACGTCCGCACGATTTTACCTTTTGATTGCCCTGCACTTGTCCGTCAGGTGGTGCTAAGTGAGAAACAGCGACATTAGGTGATAAAATTGGACGACATTATTATTATTTTTATCATTATTCACCGTATCATCGGAGATATGACGTGTTCATGTAGCATCATGATCTACGTCGAACAATATGGCAGGTGATCCAGCACATAATATGTCAAAACATGGCTCCACTTATCAAAATGCTCGCTGATGTAGGCTAGAAATATTCGCAAGATACGTATCTATATAAATAAAGTTGTACGTGGTCCGCTGTCTGTAATTTCGTTTGTTTTTCCAATTTCCCAGATATTTATCCCTTTTAGGTCAACTGAAAACCTAATCGGTGGTTTTTATTTTTCTTGTCTGTTTGTTTGTCCGTTTGTCTGTTTGTCTGTTTTGTTGCACCATCATGGCGAAACGGCTAGATGAATCTCGACCGAAGTCACATTTAGTGTATATTCATCCCGGGGAAGGTTTTGATATGCATATCAATTTAAAATCTTTGAACTGACGGGGGTTTATAAGAAAACCAGAACGGTTGTCCTCCATTTTCTCTTATACTACAGATTTTCTGTAAACTAGTGGAGTGTACGTGAAACGTCTCTTCATTATAAACAACTTTTATTAAGTTCATAATTTACCATCCTCTTCAAATGACGGAGAAAATTACTATTTTCTGCGGGTATCATGCTCTGCATTGATGACCGACGGACCGACTACAGGTTACTATGGCAACGTCTCTGACTGCCTGCCATTTTCGTCATCATTCCTGTAAATTCGTGGTTGTTGCTTGGGCAGAAAGCAGGCGAGGCGTTAATCGGCCATTCTGCGTGATATTGGCGGTTATAACCGTCCTCGAATATCTTAAGTAATAACACCATTAGTCATCTTCTTACCTGCTTACCTAAGAATCCCTGCGTCTAATTTTCTCCTCTGTTACCGCTTTCTTATACTCATAACTCGTACCAGCATTATTTATTGAGGGGCATTGGATTTTCCAATACATTCACTTGGTATTTACATATTTGTGGTTTTCCGGCTGTCCTCAGTTAATATCCTATTTTCTATTAATTTCAACTTTCTTAACTGTATTATTTTCTTCCTTAATTACTCTGTATGTAAGCAAGTGCTAATCTCGAAATCTGGACACTCTTTTCTTTGAGGAACTACTCTATGCTATGTAAATGTAGAAGTTTTGCCCCGAAAATATTGAAATATGGATGCAATTTTAACGACGGTGCAGACCTCCGTCACGGGATAATTGGTGTCTAATCGGTAAGTCGTATCACAAAACAGAAAGCACAATCGCGTTTCTTTTTGAAGAGATCTACAACTTTGGTCCTATGACTTTTTCTCGTATTTCTATCCCTTATACGTTAAATAGAGCTGTATTTCTCGATTTCATGTTAATTGTACTTTTACATGTATACGTTATCCTTTGGCACACTTATAATAAAGATATAATGATGAGATTCGGCACGGAAATTGACATGATCAGTGGCCATATGATAGCCAAATTTTATGGTTCTAGCTGTCACATGAGTATCAAGAATATAAAGTAGTGTGTGAAAACTGTACAAAATTTCACCGCATTCAATGACTCTAACTCAATCTAACCCATAAATATAGGAGATACGAGAAGATGTCATAGGACCAACCACGTAGAACACTGGAAGAGGCGTCAGTTGGTAAAGTCCGTTTATAGATGCAATTTATTATAATCTTACTCACTGCCCTTACAGTAATTTACGGAGAAATCTGTATACATTGTAAAATACCGCAGCGAAGCACAGGGACATTTGCTAGTTATGAGAATAATTTAGCTCCCTTCAGTGACGTTACGGTGTGTAAGGGGGTTTGCTATGACCTGCACGAAACGCCATTCAAAGATAGTTGGAACCCTTTTAAAACACGGCGCCATTTGTACCTGCTTTGTATAGAAGGCGGTGTTCTAATGTGGGGAAGAAGATGACCAGCACTGGTTGCCTGTTGTATATAGAAGGCGGTGTTCTAATGTGAGGAAGAAGATGACCCGCACTGGTTGCCTGCTGTATATAGAAGGCGGTGTTCTAATGTGAGGAAGGAGATGACCAGCACTGGTTGCCTGCTGTATATAGAAGGCGGTGTTCTAATGTGAGGAAGAAGATGACCCGCACTGGTTGCCTGCTGTATATAGAAGGCGGTGTTTTAGTGTGAGGAAGAAGATGACCAGCACTGGTTGCCTGCTGTATATAGAAGGCGGTGTTCTAATGTGAGGAAGAAGATGACCCGCACTGGTTGCCTGCTGTATATAGAAGGCGGTGTTCTAATGTGAGGATGAAGGTGACCAGCACTGGTTGCCTGTTGTATATAGAAGGCGGTGTTCTAATGTGAGGAAGGAGGTGACCCGCACTGGTTACCTGTTGTATATAGAAGGCGGTGTTCTAATGTGAGGAAAGAGATGACCCGCACTGGTTACCTGTTGTATATAGAAGGCGGTGTTCTAATGTGAGGAAGAAGGTGACCAGCACTGGTTGCCTGTTGTATATAGAAGGCGGTGTTCTAATGTGAGGAAGGAGGTGACCCGCACTGGTTACCTGTTGTATATAGAAGGCGGTGTTCTAATGTGAGGAAAGAGATGACCCGCACTGGTTACCTGTTGTATATAGAAGGCGGTGTTCTAATGTGAGGAAGAAGATGACCCGCACTGGTTACATGGTAACCACACTGTCGGTTTTCATATCCGTATCGAACCCCAGCCCGAAAACATATTGATGACGAAACGAAAAATCACTGTTTCGTGATTCCTGTAAACCTATTTTCAAGAGACCCGAGGGGACATGAACTAAAAAAGCAATTTTTAAAATTATTCCCGGTATTATTCGTCGCTTTTTGCTATTTTGCTTTACGTCGTACGGACACAGATAGGTCTTATGACGACAATGGGGCAGGGAAGGCCTAGGAAAGGGAAGGAAGCGGCCGTGGCCTTAATTAAGGTACAGTCCCAGCATATGTCTGGTGTGAAAATGGGAAACCACGGAAAACCATCTTCAGGGCTGCCGACAGTGGGATTCGAACCCACTATCTCCCGGATGCGAGCTCATAGCTGCGCTCCTTACCGCACGGCCAACTCGCCCGGTGAAACCAATAGCAAGTTGCCTTTTCTAGCATTTTTTACATACAATTACTTTTAAGAGACCTAATGTTAAAGATGGCAGAAAATACTTTGAATATAGCTTTAGACAAACACAGCTACAATTTGACCGCAGTGCAGCTTTTCAATAGAACAGCGTGTCAACAACCTGCCCGCTATCGTCAGGGATGAGAATTAAAACGTATTACCCCGTCGGGAAATGAACCAGACAGATCGAAATAAGAGACAATCGTATCATTCGCTCCGCCATGCTCTCGCTTTAATAAACAAATGAATGCATGTGACGCTCCATTCGAATTTTAAATCACATTTACCGCGTGCTGCCATATCTCGTAATGTATGGTGATTAACACTAGTATATTCCGGTTATCTGCAGCTGTCAACTTGTAAATATGTTCGTTGCACGGTGGGGCAGTTCACCTCGTCGAGGGCGTCCTTGGGCTGGTATTGAGCTATCTCAAGTAACATCAACATTTTATAACAGACAATCTGGTGCTCTATATTTCGGCTATTGAATGGAATAGCAAGCAAATTAATCAAATAATGATAAAGAAAGGGTTGTGTTGTTCGTGTCATCAGTCACAAGATTTTTTAATGTAGACCTCCATGACACCCTATCCTGTGCTAACTTTTCGTTTCTACATAAACACATCTGCTCTAATCCGCTTGTTATATGCATGCTTAAGTCTATATCTACAAATGTTACCATCTACACTTCTCTTAAAACTAACAGAACAAAGTGTCTTAAGATGTGTTCTATCTCTTCTTCTCGTCAAATTGAGTTAAACTCATCTCCTCTCATCAATTCGATTCAGTAGATCTTCATTCATGATTCGATATATCCATCTCACCTTCACCTGTAACACCACATTTCAAAAGTTTCTATTCCCCTTCTTCAGCAGGAACTTATCGTCTATGTTTCATCTCCACACAACGCCACGTTCCAGGCGAAAGTCTTAATAAAAAGTTAATAAAATACATACGTAATCAAAATCTATACAGAGAAAAGCACTTCCAGGAAGGACACATACTGTTTTGTCCTTGCAATTAAACACTTTTGGCGACAGTCTCTCAGTATGTCGGATTCATTCCGTTGATCGTGCGGTCAAATGCGTTACTCAAGACAATCCCGTGCACTATTCTGATCAATTCATATGAAAACAAATTTGTGAAAAACTGAAACTGATAACATGAAGACGATAATATGAAAGTGATAAATCGAAAACGATATCATTTTGGCGATAAACAGCTGAAAGGAGTTCCTGATATTGTTATACATGAACGCTCATGCGAGTCGTGAGATAAATTATCAAACATTTTTTCAATGATATATTCCAAAGTATATTTGATCAAATATACAGCAGAGAATTGTGAGAAGATTTCATCATAATTATCGTGAAAGATTTACGTCGTGTACATCCAAAATGATCGAGTGAAATTTCAGCAGTTTATGGTTATTTCAGAGTCTGACTTACATGAAATATTACAGAACACAGGGCACAAGGCTAAATGTAGAGTACAGTTCACCTTCGTCCAGTATGATGTATGGCAGGGAAAAGTAGCGTATGAGAACAACCATATAACGGTGTCTCAGTGGATCAATAGAAGTCAGCCTTCAAAAGCGAAACTTCGGATTTAAACCTGGAGACAAGTACCGGATGTTTCTGAAGGGTGGAGGAGTATTCATTCAACACTCCATGTCATACCGGGCCATAGATCAGCGAACGAACATTCTGTTTACTCTGACGACTGGTGGAGTAGACGGGAATGTTCAAGTTGCCACGGAGACATGGAAATTCCTCAAACACGATAGCTGAGCCCATATTATTATTATTATTATTATTATTATTATTATTATTATTAATGTTATTTACTTTACGTCCCTCTAACTACATTTTACGGTTTTCGGAGACGCCGAGGTGCCGGAATTTAGTCCAGCAGCAGATCTTTTTCGTGCCCGTAAATCTACCGACATGAGGCTGTCGTATTTGAGCACCTCCAAATACCACCGGATTGAGCCAGGATCGAGCCTGCCAAGCTGGGGTCAGAAGGCCAGCGCCTCAACCGTCTGAGCCACTCAGCGCGGCATATTATTATTATTATTATTATTATTATTATTATTATTATTATTATTATTATTATTATTATTATTATTATTATTATTAAAAACATAAAAGTGAAATATTGGTTGCTGGTCGCCCACTTCTCTCAGCTCCCCTAGCACAAAAACTCTCTTCCGAGGCTTGAATTCACAATCACTCGCTATTGTCATGATGGGGTCGCCGCTCCCAAAGCCATTTTAGATACCGCCAGCACCCCTTATATGGGGAGCAGACGCCCTTGCAGGCGTCCCTGACATGAGAAACAATCGCTGCTGATGAATAGTGTACTCTTACTCCCTGAGTCCAGGACTGCCTCTTCTCCATTCCCCGACATTCCGAAATCCGTCTTCGCTGCTGTACATGCCGTTGAGGTCTTCACCGTAACCCTGGCAGGGGACCCTTACCAGATGCTACACAGCGGGTCAGTGTGCTCTGGGACTCACATAGGCAGGGGCGCCACTCCCTGGGAAGGGACGCACCCTTCCTGCTACCTTATGCAGAAGTGTAAACTGAGATGCGTTATGCGGATGGACGAGGGAAGGATACCAAAACAAGTATTGGAAGCTAAGGTGGAGAGAAGAAGGGCAAGGGGAAGGCTCAGAACAGAGCGGATAGACTCTGTCAAGAACAGTCTAAGAAAAAAAAGACAAGAATGAAATACACTTTCTGAACAGGAGTAGTGGAATGAAAGGAGACGCAACGGCGGAGAAGTGCCATCAAGACCCCCAGTTGGCAGGATTTGGACAAGAGAAAATTATGACAATGAAGATGATGAAAAATAGAAAAAAGACTAAATTATACTTTCCTTGACAAATTCGTATATCAGTAACTGTCAAGTAGCCCCAATAATCTCTGTTATAATGCTAGAGAATTCATTAGAGTAGGTAACTCTATTGCTGACTTAAATAACTTCTCCGTTTCCTCTTCTGGTTTTTGTTTATTGTGTTTTTTGTGTATTACACATATTGTAACAACTGAACTAAACAAACAGAATTAAATTTTATGAAGTACGTACAAAATATTTGTTCTTGTTTTGAGAGTGTATTACCATTCTTAGTTTTGTCAAATTAGGCACTCTTCAAAGGCTCACCCACTGCCAATGCATTGGTTCAATTTCTAGATGGCTAGTTGCTTTACGTCACACCGACACACATAGGTCTTATGGCGACGATAGGATAGGGAAGGAAGCGGCCGTGGCCTTAATCAAGGTACAGCCCCAGCATTTACCTGGTGTGAAAATGGGAAACCACGGAATACAATCTTCAGGGCTGCCGACAGTGGGGTTCAAACCCGCCATCTTCCGGATGTAAGCTCACAGTTGCGTGACCCTAACCGCACGGCCAACTCGTCTGGTAGGTCCAATTGAATAATCATTCAATTTTATTTACGAAAATGATTATGATTACTAAAGTTAAACTTTACGTTCAACTTGATAGGCAGAGAAGTCATTTGCATTCTTATATTTAAGTCAAATTAAGCAATTCTCTTGAACTGAACCTCAAGTCGTGCAATACGCAATACGATTCCACAGGGAGGTTTGCATAATCAGCAGGGCTCTTCAAAGACAGTAAATTCTGTCTTGTATGGCATTTAATATACATCGCTATGAGATTTCTAGCAGTCAGTTTCTTACAGTGTGTTCTTGATCATCATAAGTACTACACACACTCGAATGCGAGTAAAATATTTTACCCTATGCAAAAAAATAAACCGGGCTGAGTGGCTCAGACGTCTAAGGCACTGGGTTTCTCAGCCCAAGTTGATAGTCTAGTGTGTCAGTAGGTTTAATGGCACGTACAAGAACTCCTGAGGGACTAAATTCCGGCACCTTGGCGTCTCCTAAAACCGTAGTAGTTGGTGGGGCGTATAAACAACAAAGTTATTATTTTAATAAAATATGAATTAATATTTTGTTACTCTTAAAATATAGACGTTCACGATCACTAAATTATATTATAATGCCGTATATTATTCTGTGGATGTTAGGTCGTACGCTCACGCGTTTTAAACCCGTAACCAGGATCATCAGCAAACACTCTCTTCGTAGCCAGTGCCTCTTTCTTGTATGGATGGTTTGTAGTAACCTTTCCACCCCGGATATATTTCTCCATAACCACATCTCAAATACTTCTACTCTCTTTTCATCTATCGTCTTTGGCGTCCAGGTCTCGGCTCCATATGGCGCCACACTTCATATAAGGAATTTTGCCAGCCTCCTGCTAAATCTCAGGTCCAATCTGATTTCGGTGGTGCAGTAATGTTAGACGAATGGAGGAGTATACGTTACCAATGAGTATGAAGGACTGTATCATGAAGAGTAAGAGAAGTAGAGGCACACAAAGGTAAGTACGGTTAGGCTTAGCTTTTAATGGCAGCATACTTGATGACAGCTGGAACAATGCTGTTGAAACTAGGTCCTGGTTTGAACAGGCAAGAGAATGAGCGAAGTTCCCTGTAACAGGTACTTGAAGATCAATCTCTGTTTTCGTGGACTTCAGAGTTATGTATTTTCTTATTTAATGGTCCCGAGAGTTGGACCCAGACAGAGAACACCACCAACAAAGTTCGATCCTTTGAGATGTGGTGTTACCGACGCCTGCTCAGATGATCATGGGTTGATAAAAAATGGCGTATAGCTTTTAGTGCCGGTAGTGTCCGAGGACATTTTCGGCTCGCCAGGTGGAGGTCTTTTGATTTGACACCCTTAGGCAACCTGCACGTGAATGACGATAAAGACGACACATACACCCATCCCCATGCCAGAGAATCGAACCCGGGACCCCTGTGACCAAAGGCGAGCACGCTTAACATTTAGCCTTGGAGCCGGACATGCGTTGACAGAATACGCAGTACTCCAACGCCTGCACAAAGTGCTGGAGGTCTTGAGTACTTTTGCCGTATCATTCGAAATAATAAATATAGACTTCTTCAGCTTATCTTACATGGTAAAATTGAACGAAGGAGAATATGTTGGCTAGGGAATATACGAGAATCTTATTGGCTCAGTACTCCCACTCTTTTCTGAGCTGCTGAGAACAAGAACCAGATCGTCCTGATGACAGCCGACATGCAATGGTAAACCGAGCCCGCAGAAGTAGATGCAAACAGAGGATTGTGGAGTTTACTAGTTCATTTACAAAGGCTTGCAGATTGAACGCTCAAATGCATAACAGTCTATAATGAGGGATATAATAAATATATTCACAAACTTGTATCAATAACGGTTTTATTTCACTTGGGTCTATTCCCCGCTGTGGCCTTCATATGCGGTACAATCCAATCTCACTTCGCAGGGGACGTGTTTCTCATGCAGAACTCTTTACTTTTCATTCAACGAAGTATCCCAGAAATGATATGACAGTTGAGTTTACTCTTCCAATATTGGCTGCAGTTCAGCCGAATGGAGGGCTAACATTCAAACAGTCGGACTGTTTATCTTACTGTTCAATCCTCTTCGCACGAAATGAAATTTAATTCCGCTGTCCTTGAATGAGTCAGGACCCCTGATACTGTATATAGAACCACCCGCGAGGCGTGTTGCAGATTAACTGCGTTACAGGGGACGGCCAATAGGGAATTGGGTAAATAGCTTTTATCACTTTTCTAGCAGTTGTATATCCGTTGTTGATGGGTTAGTTTTTAGTTATTTCACCCCTCTGTGGGTGGAGGTGGCGAACTAAATCTACCGTACCTCCTGTCTGCCTTAAAAGGCGACTACTACGAGCCCCGAGCATGGGTTGTTGACCACCGTATGTGTGTTCTGACATTGCTTCCCCTTACTTGTGCCAGGATCCTCGCTTTCATCTATCCTATCCAACCTCCCTTGGTCAACTCACGTTCTTCTTCGATCCCGAGGATATTAGAGCATTCTCCGTCTAGGGAGTCTTTCATTTCACCCCCTTCGTGGCTCATGCCTGTCTTTGGCCGTTACCTCCATTTTTCAATTATTTTTCTGTGGTGATTGTTAATGGAGGATGGTTACCTAGCTGCACTTCCTCTTAAAACAATAATCATCATCACCACTTTCGTCATTTCAGCAGTAATGCCGTCTAGCGAAGATGACAGCCATTGTTTGTACAATACAGGGAGCGGATTAGTAAGCAGTAATACGTTAGATTTCAAGGGTAGAAAACTTCTACAAGGCCCCACGCCCCTTCTGTTTGAAGAGTTGCATAAACATTAGGACAATGTCATTAACACCCCTAATACTTATGCAACTTTTCCTACTGAATTTACTCCCGTGATAGAGAATGATTTCGACCACTGAAATGTGGCCTATTGATCACGGCATTCTAAACCTAGGCCATTATCCCGATCATATTTTGAACTCTTCCCATCATCTTCGATTAATCATTTCATTAGTTTCCTGTATTATGATCCTAAATGATATGACGAAATGAGTGTACAGTTTTCGGGTCGCCGCCACCACCACCACCACCACCACCACCACCACCACCACCGCTTCGTTAACACGGCGATTAAACATTATTTAACATCAGCGATAATGATGGATTTTGCATTGTTATGTTTCCTAAGGTCAATGTTTGTGAGGATCCAGCGAGGTAGCTGCGCGGTAAGAGGCGTGTAGCCGTGAACTTGCATTCGGAAGATGGTGGATTCGAATCTAACCTTAGATAGCCCTAAATATTGTTTTATGTGATTTTTCATTTTCACTTCAGGCGATTGCTAAGGCTGTTCCTTAGTTAAGGACACGGTCTCTACCTTTCCAATTTTGACCAACTTAACATTGGTATAATTACAGTCCAGTTGAGAATACGTCTATCACTGATCTTAAAAACCAATTTTCCAGAAATGTAGCCACCCCATCAGGCACTATTTTATCTTTTATAATATCCCTGATTTTCGTCAGTAATATTTCGTGAACTACTCTATAAAACGGCTTGGACAGTTCAAAAGCAGTACAGTCCATATGACGCTATGAATATTTAATATCTACACCGCTTAGATACAATGTCAATTTCGTCCTGCACGGAGTTGTTGGTACGTGTTCAGTCCAGGAGATCCTGAGGATTTGCCGGTATAGCGATTTTTCGATGTTCTGTATGTTCTTACACAGCTATAACACTGGGGAACAGATTTTACACTTCATACTTTTTTAAAACTAATTTTTGGGTGGGGAAACCAAATATGACCTCAGTGGTTTTCTATCACGTCAGCTTTTTACGTTACCGTCTACTCTCCAAAAACATTGAAATAAAACAGAAAGTAAAGGAATAAAGTTCATTGCAAACAACAATATTATTCACACAAAGGGTATAAAATCTTATCCAATTCACTCCACTTCTGGGAAATATTTTCCGCTTATAGCTATTTCGTGGAGTGTGAAACCTCCAACCTGATAGCGTGCTTCCATGACCTTCAAACGTTGGTGGAATCGTTCACCTGGTTCATCAGTGGTGGCACCAAGATTTTCGTGGAGCGTATCTGATGCTCATCTTGCATCTGTATGAGTCCAAGAGTTTTTGGATGATACCAGGTAATTCTCTGCTCATGTATTTCCAAGAAAGTTCTGTCAATGTCCCTATTAAATATGGATCTCTGAACGGGTGTCGAATCTGTGGATCATCATATACACCGGCCTTTATTTTCCATATGAGAGGCCACGAAATGCGGTAAGCAGAGACTTGAAACAGTCTCCTTCACTGCTGCATGAGCCCCAGTTTCAAGTGCAAAGGTGGGAATATAATATTTTTTTCTATCAACAAGTGGCTCATATAGAATATTTGGATCACCTGGTTTGAGGGAAGATCGTAAAAATCGCAAGGAGATAAGTGGTAGAGAAAATACCTGACGTGATACAAGAAAACTGACTGCAGATTCAAAATCAGCATAAATATTGAAGTCAACAGAAAATAAGTTTAAAATTTTGCACACTTTAATCAATGCAATGGGTAGAACTCCTCGCAATTCAAACATCAATCACCCACTTTTTTGCCGCGGAAGACAACTTATATTCTCCAAGATTCCAAACTGAAGCTCTATATTCATTTCTCATTCAGCTGAACCAGACTGTTTCAACAGCTGTTGGTGGCTTTAAGAATTTTTGTATAATTTAATACCAGGAGAATCATCGATCACCAGATCACATTTGCGTTACGAATGAGAGAGAAGAGACCACCAATGTTGGACTGAAATGAAACATGCACCACATTATTTGAACTTACCGTCCGCAAACAGAGAAAAACCCACTCTATTTCAGATTTTGTCTGCTAATATTGGAATTCACGTAAAAGTAATTATTGATATTAATAATTATATTCTCTGTTATTGAATGTTTGAACTCTGTTCAGTCAAGTTCAAAAGTACTGGAAAATGTTATTCGCCCCCGGCACGTTTTATAGATCCAAACTCATTTTACGATTAATTTTATGAATGTTCGACAGGAATTGTTGAGGAATGCTAAAGCAAACAGTTGTCTCATGGTGTTGGAGTTACAGTTTTTATCACGGAGGTGTGACTAGTTACAGAATATGCTCATGTACCTGTACCTAATTCCTGGAATTTAGACGCGTCAGGAGGACCATGGAGTAGTATGAACGCAGGAATGTTCTATCAATCACATCAGCAGAGCCCGGATACAAGTATACTTCGATGCAAAACGGTTATGTTATGAGTTTTGCATTAACATTAGAGGTACGGTCCATCTGAAGCCCTACAATTTCAGTTTCTCTAACTACAAAACGGAAGAACGGGCTAGTCGACAGTTTGCATTCTAACCTAGTACTGCCTAAAAATACTGGGTTTAATCATCACCCCTCCCCCAAAAGTCACTTCTCTAAACTTGACAGAGTCCATCAGTTCTGAAAGGTAATATGTGCTATATTCCGCCAATATCTCTGGTGCCATATTGGAATGTTTCTCCCTTACATTGCGGTTTCAAGCCCGGCGTAACTCTGTGGCAATGTGACAGGTCCGTGGCATTGGCTTCCTGCGAGACAGATTTACCAGCTGTATGCATAAGTTTCTGCCGGTTTTTGTGGTAAAGAATACCCGCAGTTTTCAAAGGAAATTCATTTTTTGTTTATTCAACATATTCACCATCGGGTTCTACACACTTCTCTCATCTTTCAGGTAAGCTATGAATACCGTGCCAGAAAACTGTTTGTCTCTTCCGGCAAACCATTCGTCGAGCCATTTGCCAACTTTGCCGAAATTGCTGAAGTGCTGCTCTGTGAGCGCGTGCCACATTAATGGGAAGTTGTGATAGTCACATGGTTCCAGATCGGGGCAGTACGGCAGGTGCGGAAGGATGTCCCATCCAAGCGATTTCAAGATGTCTTTCACTGGTATTTCTGTGTGAGACGGCGCATTCTCGTGTAGAAAAATCACTTTGCCATGTCTTTTGGGCCATTCCGGTCGTCTCTCGATCAATACATGATTTCAATTAATTGGCGATAGTTGAGTTTCAGTTGGGTCATCATCCAGTAATGCCTGCAATTGCTCGTCTTCGCACGTTGTGGTCTAACAGAGCGCGCACTGTCTTTCACATTAAAATCACCACGTTTAAGCTGTCGAAACCATGTCTCGCATGTTCTAATCAATAGAGTGTATTCACCATATGCATACGCTTCTACCAGGTTTCCTTTTAATTAAATAATAAAATCAATGCGTGCCGAATATATTCTTTTTCAGGCACAAACGTCGACATGATCACTGAACGATACAACACAGACGGTAGTGTTTGGCGGACTCAACATGTGTGTGTTGGTAGGTTAAGGTGAGACGAACGAACTGACGTATGTGTCAAATTCACACGCTGCGTACTGTTGGCTGGCGCCATCTCTTAGTTAAACCGGAAAAGACTTATGCATACACCTGGTGTAAAACACTTTCGTTGGAGGATCCTTGACGAAATATTATTATTATTACTATTATCGAAGGTCAATATTGAGGAACATCTATAGCCCAGGTAAGGAAGAAGGTGAGCGGAGAATATGATTCCACCAAGAAGTACTCTTAGCTTGACAATGAAACATTAACTAAAATAGAATGAAGAGAATTATTAAATACACTCCAAATTTCACCATTCATTTTTCTCCTCTTGATTTTTCCTTCATGGTTTGTATTGCTTCCTCGATGAACAAACTAAACAAGTACGAGGAAAGGGGACAACCTTGTCTTACTTCTTTCTGGACTCTCGTTCCTCCCCGCTGGCATTAACCCCTTCCCTACTGACAGTACTTTGAGGTACCTAGGTCTAATATAACACCAGGAATGTAACTCAGGCTTTGAAATCTGACGGCACTTGGCAGTATCAATTGTCTGTACGTTCTACAGCAGCAAGAAAACAGCGCGTGCGCTGTGGAAGCCTAGTTTCTTACTCCATGGATGTTTAACACAGCTATGTATCTTGAATACAGCGCCATTCGATGAGAAGATGGAAGGGTCCCAGAATATTTCTCTCCCGATAGTTAAGGGTCGAGAAATTAGTTCTGTGCAATGTTATTGGATTTGTAGTTGACAATTGACAACTCAGGATACAGAATGTAGACTGGTACATAAAAGTACCGACAGCTCATTAGTGATACATCCTAGAACATTTCAAACTGAAATACACCTACTTGTGCAATGTATGTTTGGTTTACTGTGATTACTACTGCATTAGGGGTGTGTGAAAACGAGAATGCACAGAAAACTATCTTCAGGCCTGCCGACAGTGGGGTTCGAACCTATCCTCTCCCGAATGCAAACTAACAGTTACTTGCCCACATATCCGCAGCCAATTTGCCACATGAGTTCTCTTATGTGGCGGTAAATGTACCAACACGAGGCTCACATACTTGTGCACCGTCAATACCAACGGACTGTCAGGATCGAACGTCCAACTTTCAGTCAGAAAGCCAGCGTCATAAATAAGTTGTTAGATACTTAACTACAGGCCTGACGGTACTTGCAAGTACCAAGATTATTTTGCTTAATAAAGTTTCTTTTAACTTTATGAGTTCAAAATTTTTTGTCACATATTCGTGATAGCTTCAAAACCAAAAATGTTTCAGAATATTAAGACCAAAATTAACAATTTAGTATTGTAAGTGTTAACAGTTGTTGCCTAATTAATTAACAGTCTATTATCATCTTGATATAATACATTTTCTAACACTTGAAATGTTCTACTTGCACTTGTTTCGTTTACAACACTTGACATTTCGTCTTATTCAGTTCCTTCCTGGAAGAAATGATTTTTATTTAATACTTATTAATTTCTAGAAACGCAGTGTATCACACAGACTACGTTACATCACGCAATTAAATACTTCGCACTAAATTATTCAGGTAGAGAATGAATAATAAGGGGCAAACGCTCTGCCCTTGCGTGACACCCATTATCACTCAGAACAACGAGGAGTTATTTCTATTAATATAATATAAAACAGCATAATTAATACTATCTTTGTGACGTTGACATGGTGTCAAAAGAAGAACCTTACAAAAAGTACGGCATGGAATGTGGAGTATGGGTTGAAAAAAAAGAAGACAGCTCTTTCAGAGTTCTAAATTCAACTGTCGTTATAACAATAGAGGAGCACCATCCGTCTCTCTTCCTGTCTGGAAGGGAGAGGGCAGCTCTTTGCTCTCAAAAAGCTATCTTCAAAAGAAGGGGAGAAGGAATGAGGACATATTATAAAAGTGACGGAAGCGAAGGAGCGAGGGAAATATGACAATTATTTTGTCCGTGTGGAGCACGTGCATGGTATCTGCTGTCAGCTCTTTTGTGCTCGCTAACTTCGTTAAGACGTGCTTCATTGAATGGAGATGAGCAAACAACGGTGGCAGTAATATTCAACTGTACAATTTATAAATTACAATACAAAATATTATAAAATATATACCTATAACATTGTGATATAAAATGATGTTAGTTATTTATAAGAAGGGATGTTTTGTGCACAGGAGATATATTGGTTGCATAAAGAGAAGGGGTTTTGTTGGGTCACATAACCCTCCTTGCACAACCGTAGTCAAGCCTATAACTTAGGAATATGTTAAATACGATTGCAGCCCATCTCAGATCCAAAATGGTAGTATCCCGTATTTTATCCTTTCATGTCTTGGAATAAAATACGCTGTAAACTATCCAGGGTGTTTCACGACGGGTAGTAACGCCCAAAATATTAGTCATCCCTGGAGAAGCATCATTTAATACCGTGTCACTCCGCCTCTGGACTTGATAAGCGCCTCGATTCGTTTAGGAAGTAAGTCTACAAGGTTGTGCAGGTGCGTTACATCCAGGTTAAGCAACTCGCTGGGGATTCCACCATATTCCACCAAATTGCAGGGATGTTGATGCCGGCGTCTTACCCACTGTACCAACACGTCCAGCACATTTTCAATGGGGGTTAAAGTCAGGTGATTTCGCAGGCCAATCGAGATGTAATAGTGTAGGAGAGTGTTCATAAAACCAGGCATATAAGCGTCCAGCCCGATGAGCTTTGCTCTTGTCAGCTTGAAAAACAGCGGTATCAATAGCATACTTATTATGCATATATTGACTGAAAGGCAACACCTTATCATCCGGAATGTTTAAATACACATGCTGGTTTATGTTGGTGGTCACCTAAGCGAGCGGGCCCAATCCAGGATACGAAAGACACACCTCCGGCATGAACCTAGCCTTGCACACATCCAGGGTGAAATGCTTCATTTAGCGTTCCGTGCACGTCCTGCCAGTCAGCTACTGTCCACGTTCGATGGTTTTTAGCCCATTGGAGCCGGGCAGCTTTGTGTACCTGTGTGAGCAATGGCCTCTTGCGACGTGACTGACTCCAAATGTTCATTGAATGCGGTTCCCGCCGCAATGTTCTCTCGCTGACACGGTGCGATGAAGCTTCGTTCACTGACTGCAGCAACTTCCGTCGGGATTGGACCAGATTTTGATTCACAAGCCTTGAAACGCGTCTCCGTCGCTCTCAGCCAGGACCCTTTTCCGACCAGAATAATTCTGACGTCCTGTTTCGTGGACACGTGTAGTTCTCCACTGCTTGTAGACACGCTGAACAGTCCGCTGCGAAACGCCAGCCAATCGAGCAACTTTACCTACTGTAGGGCCATGGGCACGGACAAACACGATTGCCCGTTCCTGCCACTTTGTCACATCCTGTACACTGTCCGCTTGAAACCCAATGACCGAGCTCGCTAGCTGCAGTCGCTTCAGTGCGGCCAGTGTCCAGTATTCGGGAGATAGTAGGCTCGAAGCCCACTGTCGGCATCCCTGAAGATGGTTTTCAGTGGTTTCCCATTTTCACACCAGGCAAATGCTGGGGCTGTACCTTAATTAAGGCCACGGCCGCTTCCTTCCCACTCCCAGCCCTTCCCTGTCCCATTGTCGCCATAAGACCTATCTGTGTCGGTGCGACGTAAAGCAACTAGCAAAAAAAAAAAAAAAACCTTCATTTACGCCAATGTAGTTACTTATTGCACATTGTTTTCTCTGTTTCAATTTCTCATAATGCCAGCTACTACGCTCTTTTCTTTGCAAGTTGCTTTACGTCCCACCGACACAGATAGGTCTTATGGCGACGATGGGACAGGAAAGGGCTAGGAGTGGGAAGGAAGCGTTCGTGGCCTTAATTAAGGTGTGAAAATGGGAAACCACGGAAAACCATCTTCAGGGCTGCCGACAGTTGGGTTCGAACCCATTATCTTCCTAATAATGGATACTGGCCGCACTTAAGCGACTGCAGCTATCGGGCTCGGTACTACGCTCTTTTCCTTTCATATCTTTTATTCCTTCATCTTTCACTTTTCTCGTTTCAGCTATTCCTTATGCACGTTTTTATCGAATTCTAATAAAATATTTTTTTTCCTTTTCTTTGTCATTCGATACAACACACCACGACAGCTAACCTCCAACTGACCGCGCGAGTAAACACAGCGCCATCTTATGCGTGTAATGTCACAAATTTAGCACACATTTTGCCTGAATTTGAACCGGTATTTCATGAAAACTACTTTTCACAATTTCTTTTTTTTTCTTCAAGAAGGAGCCTCAACTTGTATCTGTCAATTGCCACAGTCAAATACTCTGGGCGATATACGCGTTCTATTCAAGCCCTAAGAGCATCTTAAGGTTTTTTCGCATGTTCCCGTTGTCAGGGCCGTAAATGAAAATGAAAATCCACTGCCTGTTTCCAGTCATTCGACCGGGTCAGGAATGATATTAATGAAGCCCCTATCTAGCGGCGAGGATAGGAATTGTGTCGGCTGCCGAAGCCTGTCGCATTCCTCTGGGGCAATGATTAATGGCTCACAGGTGAAATGACATGACAGTGGAGAGTGTTGCTGGAATGAAAGACGACAGGGAAAACCGGAGTACCTGGAGAAAAACCTGTCTCGCTTCCACTTTGTCCAGCACAAATCTCACATGGAGTGACCGGGATTTGAACCACGGTACCAAACGGTGAGAGGCCGGCGCGCTGCCCCCTGAGCCACGGAGGCTTAGTAGGGCCGTAAATCTACATTAAAAATTACTAAGCATAATTTTGGAGTCCTGCATAGCGAGTTTCTCAGTTCACTAATTTTAGCAAGTTACAAAGAACAAAACATTTATCACACCGTGGAAATTAATCGAAGGTAAGTAAGACGTCGTGAAACAGTCCACAGATAACCTACAGGCACTAAACGTCAGAGAACTCCCTATAAATGAAGAGATTTGGTGTTCCACATCCTTGAGGTTTTATTTGGGGGCACTGAAAATGTTTTTCAGTGATTTTCCATTTTCATGACTGGCTAATGCTGGGATTGTACCTTAATTAGGACAATTGCAGTTATCGTCATTTTCCAACTTTTCACTGTCGAAAACCTTCCATAACCTAGTCCGACCTAGTAAAACCAAGGCAACTCATAGTCAAGAATCCTCAACACAAAATACAAGAAAACAACCCCACAGGAAATAATAACCAAGCGAAACAAATATTCTGCTGGAAATAATCTTCTGAAAGGACACGAAAAAAAAGCCTGCTGTAAACATCACGAAGAAATCTAGCCAAAGTAAACATCACACTACAAATCATTTGGAAGAAATCTTTTCATAAACACTCTAGAGTAAAAATAAATTTTAATATAAACCACAATGTAGAGAAACCTACAAGAGAGGACACACAGTTAACAATTTACGTCAGCTGGGAACAGAATGGACATCATCTCCACCTCGTGGTATAGTGGAAATTAAGAATCCCTCCTTGAAACCTGCAGGATTCAAACTGCCTCGCCGTACCTGGTGTATAATAAGTCGTTCAATATGTGGACTGGCAAGAACTGCTGCTACTCCATATTGTTAGGGATGGTCAATTTCCACTTTCTGTGACTATGGAGAAGTCCAGCAAACAATAAATGGGCCGAAGACCTTCGATGTTAGGCCACTTAAAACAACAAACAACAAGCTTAAAACAACAAGCAGCAAACATTTAATACATCGTGCTAGACTGTCCAATACATGCCTTCTCTGGAAGCGTGGGAGGCCTTCATTCAGCAACGCCTGAAACAGTGCAATGCATACAAAATCTATACCTTCTTCTATAGTCCAGTCCGAAGTGATGTGGATTCTGACAGTAATAAGACGTTATTTGAATCTTCTGCTGCTGTGTGTATATTAGCCATAATATAGTGGTATGATGAGACTTTTCTTACTCCCTGGTGCAGCACTTCTTGTAACAATTCCTTCACTTTTCTTCACAATTAGTTACTTTCTATTAGTTTGGTTAGTAGGTTATACTTATACCCTACTAATATTGAAGTATTGTTATGTTATTTCTGAAGGTTGTCATGTAAGCATCATTACTTAAAAGAAAATAAGTAGAAAATACAGAATAACCAGTAGGGAATCCACAGAATCCTCTGTAAATCAACCAATACTAACCACCCACTGCAATCGGCCCACATATAGAATTCTACTTCTTCATCAACAATCATATAGAGATTACGTTCCAACACCAGCGTAGAAGAACATCTACTGATAACCGGTTGTTTTATTGCGCGCCGAACTAATTGCCTATGAATAATCTATCATTGCCAGCGCGTAGGAGGGCTGAAAATTTATGAGGGATGCCATCAAATAGTTTGTGTTTGATATCAGCTTTAATTGAATGTCATACATAACATCACCTGTCCCTCTCGACTGCTGCCGTAAATCTCGTTTGTCACCAAGTACGTTGATGACCTATTCCGGAAAAATAATTCCAAAACTAATAATAATCAATATAATTCTGTTACCATATGTTTTCACGTAGTTTATTCATTTATTACTCGAAGTTAGTTTTGACAGACTGAAGAGCGTAAGCAGTTAAAAATTGATTCAAAACTGGAAAGAAATGGCTTCAGATATTGCAATAAAATGATAATTCATGAAAAATATCTGTTGTGTCAGATGGAAGCAGAGCAGCCTAAGGAGCTATCCTTTAAACAGTGACCGTCTTTGGAACATCTCAAAGGGGACGAAGGGGGATCAATTTTAAATCCTGGACAATTGATAATAATGCTATTAATTTTACGTCTATCTACTGTTTTTTAGGAGACGCCGAGGTGCCAAAACTTTATCCCGAAGGAGTTTTTAACATGCCAGTAAATCTATCGGCACGAGATTGACGTGTATGAGCAACTTCCAATACCACTAGACTGAACCGGAAGTTGAGCTCCGAAGGCTAGCGTCCAAGTACCTCAGCTCGGCTTAGATAACAGAATGACCTGCCGTTTTCACATAAAATAAGTAGAACTGATCAAGACAGCGCCAATGCTCACGCTTCAGACCTTCCGCTACTTTCACTGGGTTATTAGGACGTACAAGTGTGTATGTTTATTTCACACTGGTCGTGCCACCGGGCTCCTCAGTTCGAATCGCAAACGTTTTTCAAATTTGTTTTACGTAGTACCGACGCCGATGGATAGGGACCGGTTAGGAGTGGAAAGGAATGGACAATGCCCTTAATTTTAAGGTAAAACCCCAGCATTCGCTTGGTGTGAAAATGAGAAACCACAGAAACCATCTTCAGGGCTGCCAACTATGGGGTTCGAGCTCTTAATTTCCAGAATTCAAGCCGATATATACGTTACCCAAACCTCACAGACACTTATTCGATTGCAAACGTTTGTTGATGGAGAATCACTTCTTCTTTATCAGGTTAGCAATATTCATTTGCTAATTCAGGGAGTGTGTTTCAAGATTTGCCACTGCTAAGCAGCGTATTCCAGAGGCATGCCACTCGAAATGACGAGCCCAAATGGCATGACCGAGGCGAAACAGTACACACACACCATAATAAACCAATCTATTATTGTTGCTTTTTGTACTGAGCACAGATTTCACGGTCGACATCTTTCTAATCGTACGTCTTCACGATGAAGGGGTTCGTAGTGATTTTATAAAGTAGTTGTTGATAGAGAAATCTTTGCAAAACTTTCCCTGGGAAGGAAGAATATCTAATGGATTTTAACACTCTTTCATTTTGATTTCTATACATTCATTAAGAAGTTTTTCATCATGCCCTTTCAGGCTGTTAAGATTATTGTTTCCTGTGGTTCTATGTCGCATCCACTCAAACAAGATTTTGGTGACGGTAAGAGAAGAAAGGGCTAGGAATGGAAAGGAAGTGATCTTGGCTTCAATTAAAACACAGCCCCAGAAATGTTTTGTATGGAAATGGGACACCATGGAAAACATCCCTAAGGAATGCCAAAAGTGCAGTTTAAACACACATTCACCTGAATTTCAACTAACAGCTACAGGAATTGAACCGTGCAGACATATCTATGTATGCTCTTAAGAATCGAATAACGTAATAAACAAACTCGAGCCTCCGTGGCTCAGGCGGTAGTGCGCGGGCCTCTCATCGGTGGATTCCGTGGTTCAAATCCCAGTCACTTCATGTGAGATTTGTGCTGGACAAAGCGCAGGATGGACAGGTTTTTCTCCCGCTACACCGGTTTTCCCTGTCATACTTAATTCCTTCAACACTCTTCAATAATTTCATTTCATCTGTCAGTCATCGCCCCAGAGGAGTGCGACAGGCTTCGGCAGGCGGCACATTTTCTATCCTAGCCGCTAGATGGGGCTTCGTTCATTAAATTCCTGCCACGGTCGAATGACTGGAAAACAGGTGTAGATTTTCAATAACCAACTTTTAATCCAGCTTTCCTTCATTCTTTCCACGGCCTCAATGTTAAACTTGCTAAGTAATTGATACTAATAATTATTTCTTTGGCTTACCTCTACGGATGAGTGAACTAAATACGTTCAATGATATGTACTGACAAAAGAATCTTCTTTCAAGAAAAAATGATAAAGATATAGTGGTGTAATTTGACATTTCAAATAGGGGTGGCTCGGTGTGAGCGGTTGATATATAGAATATAATTACTCTGGTTTTACAGTTAACTTTTCCCTCAATATAAAAACTGCCGTGTCCTTCGTTTAAATTAAAATTAAATTAGTTATATAGGGTGGCACATTTTGAAATAAAAAATTGTAAATAGGATAAATTGCCTTCAGATCATCTCGTACCAATCCTTGTCAATCACATTACTTTTTATTATTTCAAATTTGAAGACAAAAGTTGCCTTTACTCCAGTTGTTGGTTGCCACGCAAACATAACATTGGATTCATGTCTATAGAATTGTAAATTGCGTGGCCAAGTGGGAATTGCATTCGCATTAATGAAAAACACGGCGTGCGGAAGTTATATATCGGATTGCTGAGATTCATTCGTTCGATGTGGCTTTGGTTTCCTGTCACTAGACTGCACTTCATTTCCTAGTTGTGATCGGTAAACATATTTCTGCCTCACTGGGAGTTGATTAAAATTTACAAGTATTAGAATTGTCATGCCTTGCTCTGTTTGAATTTCGTATCCATTATTACCCCTGGGTTCTGTGATAGGTCCAGAGGAAGCAGAATTTATGAAATTCACTACGGAAGGTTTCAACGTTATTGGGAAAATTCAGTATCCGATAGTGATACTGTAATGATATGAACTGAACTATACAATGAGGATAGAGGTTGTTTGAAATGGGCATCTTCACTGAGCCAGAGAGAGCTATGTTCGAGACTTTTTTAATGACTAACTTATCGTTCATACATTTGGTACACTGCTTCATTCTGCTGATACGTATGGGAAGTTACCATAAAATGATAGCAACGTGGGTGATGGAGGAGGGGATAAAAGCAGAATACAAGCAAATGAAATGAAGTTGGTTTAAGGAGAATGGGCAGAGTAAGAAAGGAGACAGTAAATGAGAAACTCCTACAGGTAAACATAGAAAAATCAAGGTTGCAGTTGTATGGATATGTTAAGAGAATGGAAGAAGACAGGATACCAAGGATAATGTTAGCATTGGAGCTGAAGGGAAGGAGATCTAGAGGAAGACCGAGGGATAGGTAGGTGAAAGGTGCAAAGACGAGCATCGAGGCAAGCGTAGGAAACTGGGCGATAGTGACAGAGGAGAAGTGGTGGTTGGACAAAAAACAACGGAGACCAAGCCTGTGGTTGAAAACTTCTCCAGATGATTATGGTGATGATGAGAGCAACACCCTCAGTCAACCCAGAAACAGGCTTCTGTAGCATTTCTAGATCTAAGCTGAGGTTAGTGTTTATTTCGTCTCACCATAATTTTCAGAAATGTCCTTTTACACTGACCATAATTTCCCGTTACGCTTAATGAAACTATTTGCCAGCCCCAATATTTCCACTCAATCTTGATAAAATCCTTCTCTTCCCACGAATTGTCCAAAACCAAAACTAAAACCCCATGGCACAGCAGCCCCGATGTACCACTCCCTACCAATGTAACACTGTCAATTCTCCTCCGCACACTGCCACAGCTACGGGACTACTGCCTGCCATTCTCCTCCGTCAGATTCGGATGACGTCACAGATTCTACGTCCTGGATGTTCTCGGCGTTTCTAGTGCCGTGTCTCATGAGCTTCCCCTGTACCTTCCCTCTCCAACTGGCCTATATAACTGGCTCTATTTGCTACTTGGTCGCCTGTTGCAGAAAGGGCAACTGGTGTATATTTTTACCATGAGGATTCTAAACTTCCTACTACTATCTTCTCGAGTGGTTGTACTCGATTATGTACTACTGTATAAGGAAGCCGATGGGTGTCCAATTCCTTTATTTAAAACGCTGTTGGAATTTATGTGAAAATTAACTTTCCAAAACTTCTGGTACTTCAAAAATTTGTTTACATGTTTCATTGCGTAAACGTCATTCCGAGAACTTGCTTACGTATGTCCTGATGGTCTAAATGCCTCTGACATACATTCAGTGTTTCCTAGAACTTGCTTACGTATGTCCTGATGGTCTAAATGCATCTGACATACATTCAGTGTTTCCTAGAACTTGCTTACGTATGTCCTGATGGTCTAAATGCCTCTGACATACATTCAGTGTTTCCTAGAACTTGCTTACGTATGTCCTGATGGTCTAAATGCCTCTGACATACATTCAGTGTTTCCTAGAACTTGCTTACGTATGTCCTGATGGTCTAAATGCCTCTGACATACATTCAGTGTTTCCTAGAACTTGCTTACGTATGTCCTGATGGTCTAAATGCATCTGACACACATTCAGTGTTTCCTAGAACTTGCTTACGTATGTCCTGATGGTCTAAATGCCTCTGACATACATTCAGTGTTTCCTTGAACTTGCTTACGTATGTCCTGATGGTCTAAATGCATCTGACATACATTCAGTGTTTCCTAGAACTTGCTTACGTATGTCCTGATGGTCTAAATGCCTCTGACATACATTCAGTGTTTCCGAGAACTTGCTTACGTATGTCCTGATGGTCTAAATGCATCTGACATACATTCAGTGTTTCCTAGAACTTGCTTACGTATGTCCTGATGGTCTAAATGCCTCTGACATACATTCAGTGTTTCCTAGAACTTGCTTACGTATGTCCTGATGGTCTAAATGCATCTGACATACATTCAGTGTTTCCTAGAACTTGCTTACGTATGTCCTGATGGTCTAAATGCCTCTGACATACATTCAGTGTTTCCGAGAACTTGCTTACGTATGTCCTGATGGTCTAAATGCCTCTGACATACATTCAGTGTTTCCTAGAACTTGCTTACGTATGTCCTGATGGTCTAAATGCCTCTGACATACATTCAGTGTTTCCTAGAACTTGCTTACGTATGTCCTGATGGTCTAAATGCCTCTGACATACATTCAGTGTTTCCGAGAACTTGCTTACGTATGTCCTGATGGTCTAAATGCCTCTGACATACATTCAGTGTTTCCTTGAACTTGCTTACGTATGTCCTGATGGTCTAAATGCATCTGACATACATTCAGTGTTTCCTAGAACTTGCTTACGTATGTCCTGATGGTCTAAATGCCTCTGACACACATTCAGTGTTTCCGAGAACTTGCTTACGTATGTCCTGATGGTCTAAATGCCTCTGACATACATTCAGTGTTTCCTAGAACTTGCTTACGTATGTCCTGATGGTCTAAATGCATCTGACATACATTCAGTGTTTCCTAGAACTTGCTTACGTATGTCCTGATGGTCTAAATGCCTCTGACATACATTCAGTGTTTCCTTGAACTTGCTTACGTATGTCCGGATGGTCTAAATGCATCTGACATACATTCAGTGTTTCCTAGAACTTGCTTACGTATGTCCTGATGGTCTAAATGCCTCTGACATACATTCAGTGTTTCCTAGAACTTGCTTACGTATGTCCTGATGGTCTAAATGCATCTGACATACATTCAGTGTTTCCTAGAACTTGCTTACGTATGTCCTGATGGTCTAAATGCCTCTGACATACATTCAGTGTTTCCGAGAACTTGCTTACGTATGTCCTGATGGTCTAAATGCCTCTGACATACATTCAGTGTTTCCTTGAACTTGCTTACGTATGTCCTGATGGTCTAAATGCATCTGACATACATTCAGTGTTTCCTAGAACTTGCTTACGTATGTCCTGATGGTCTAAATGCCTCTGACACACATTCAGTGTTTCCGAGAACTTGCTTACGTATGTCCTGATGGTCTAAATGCCTCTGACATACATTCAGTGTTTCCTAGAACTTGCTTACGTATGTCCTGATGGTCTAAATGCATCTGACATACATTCAGTGTTTCCTAGAACTTGCTTACGTATGTCCTGATGGTCTAAATGCCTCTGACATACATTCAGTGTTTCCTTGAACTTGCTTACGTATGTCCTGATGGTCTAAATGCATCTGACATACATTCAGTGTTTCCTAGAACTTGCTTACGTATGTCCTGATGGTCTAAATGCCTCTGACATACATTCAGTGTTTCCTAGAACTTGCTTACGTATGTCCTGATGGTCTAAATGCATCTGACATACATTCAGTGTTTCCTAGAACTTGCTTACGTATGTCCTGATGGTCTAAATGCCTCTGACATACATTCAGTGTTTCCTTGAACTTGCTTACGTATGTCCTGATGGTCTAAATGCATCTGACATACATTCAGTGTTTCCGAGAACTTGCTATTTTGAAAATAGCGCACCATTTTCCAGTTCGCCCAGTCTTTGTAATTTAAAATGTTCATCTTTAATTCTATTCTACTGTTTTTACTACCTTCCCTACTGTTTCTTATTTCATGTTGTACAGTTGATTGCGAAACATCTGTTCTGGTTAATTTACCGGTATATAATTGCAAATTTTATTCGGATGAAATCCAAATTGTCGCTATCCTCGATCTTCATAATATTTCCTTTGTGATTTGTTAAGAAATGAGTTACCTATATATTTAGTAAATAATTATAACAACTTACTCACTGGATCCGCTAATGAGCCCGAAGGCCTGCAGATGGTTGGTTCTTCTCGGCCGTTATTCCTGACTCTCTGTCTCACTGTCAGCCCTCAGATCCAGTAGCTCTACATTTTACACGCCAATTTCGGAACAAGTAATGACTCATTGGGAACCTTGAGTTTATTTCACTAACAACCACAGAAACAGACACAAATGTTATTTAAAATTAAGTAAAACCGAATTGTCTACCTCGCTAATTAACACGTTTTTTAAACGAGGAGAATGCTATTGAAATTTTGTGTGCAAGTCAGAGCGCTTGACTGAACTTCATTCGCTGGACGAGGTCTAAGGGACACTACATATCTCTTTTTTGATCGACAACAGAGCGAGAGGGAACAGCCCATACAATTAGCACACTGTTAAAACGTATTCGAAATGAGGCCTGCTCTGAGGCAAGTCGATTTATAAGCTAATCCCTTAACAAACCACCACGTTTATACACTGATATTTGAAAGGCAGGCTTGTTTCGTGATTGTCGCAGTCCACTGTACAGTAATATTGAAAGTGGAAGGAGCGATAGAAGTCATTGCCCCTAATGATGACGCAAATTGTCGTGCAACGTTGTATAGCGAATTGGCCCACCAGCACGTAAAATGAAATTGGAACCTATTTTGCTGTGTTAGATGATTATTAGTGTCTACAGTACGTTTTTGTAGATAATTGACGATGATCAGGAGAAATTCCAGACTGCTGCGCTCCGCATATGTATGCAAAATCGTGCACCCTGGGCCTAGACCTCCTCGAATCTGATCTACTCTATTAGTGAATAACAACAGCTTTCTCAGTTAGACTCTAATCAGTTTTACAGCACAAGTAGGTCTTTGAAAAGAAGTCCATCTGCAGAAATACAATTTTTAATTTTGTGTGCACGTTTTGATTTTCTCCTCATATTTCGTTTCCTTCTGGAATTACAGGAGGTATTCAAAAGTCAAAACGAGTTTCAGGTTAATTTTTGTCCCTCCTTCTATTCATTGCATCACGGGAAAACGACTTTGCAGAATTTCTCGAAGCTCAATATTTCATTTCAAGAATATGCGAGTTGTACATTAGGGACATTAAGAGATTAAACAAGGAAGTGTTTTTTTGTTAGTCGTCTTTCAGTTAATGATTTAATTATTTATGTTCGTAATGCTCTTTTCTTATGTTTTACTATTCATTTCCTGCCACGTGCCGGATGTTGAGAGGAAGACCTTCTCCCCCTTTCATTGCAATGCTGCTGCACCGCACATAAGTTATTACACTGGAGAATAATATATATTCTTACCTTCATCAAATCTGTAGCGTTGTCCATTAATACGCAGGGTTGCCTACCCTTGAGATTTAAACTCTGGCTTGTCCTACATCTGGTTTTCAATATTAACTTTATCAGTTCACGGCCTCGTTATGCCACTTCTCTCTTGTAGATTAATTAGTTGTAATTCTCTTGGAGTTCACGTTATTTGCCGTTAGGTCTCTCCAAGGAATTTTCAATCTTATCGTGCGCAACCACATTTCAAAGTCTTGTAGTCTATTAATGATGAAATGTGTAACATTCTAAGTCTCTAATTCCAGTCTTGGGACAGATATTTCATATCGTCTGGGTGGATTTTACAAATCGTGATTATAAATAATCCGATATCATTCCTCTAACAGTTCAAAGACTATTAATGCGGGCCCTGAAATGCCACGAAGACTACAACATAGAATATTCACAAGGTATGCATCGCACCTTCTCCATGATAGCCATTGTGTACACACTGCGTGATAGGCCAGTGCCTTACAACAAAGTGACCATGATTCGAAACGTGATGTCGATATTCTTCGAATAAAATTTAATTTCCTGTACGGTACACATTCACTGTAAAAATGTAGGTTTTATTGCCAATGATGTCATAATTGATAATACTGTAAGAAAAACTAATCTACTTATGTTTTCAATTTCTGAGGCCAGCTTGCAATGAAAACATAAATTAAATTGAAGTCTGATGTTTCGGGTGCAATGCTACCAAGTGCCTTTTCACTCCTCTAGATAATTCACCTTGAAGGTTCTGATAGTGGCATAAGAGGAAACCAGGCCAGATTCCCGACGTGACGGTATGAAAACTCCGTCATTTTCTAACCATCTTCCATGAGCCGACGTCAAGCCACTTTATGCCGACACATTGCTCCTCGAGCCCAGAGCCGTAGCCACGCAGGAGTACTGCTGGCTCTGTGTGGCTTAGTGTTGTCGTGTAGCGATACGACGCCAATACAAAACCTGAGTTTCATGTTCTGAACACGCACCGACATGCTGAAAATAACGGTGAAATTTGATGATACTAGGAGCCTGAGTGTTTGACTATCTTCCAAACGATGAGTGATGTGGGAGTCGACTTAATGAACGCGAAGCGAAACGTTGGTTTAATGCCTCGAATCTGCGGAATACTGGAAGTCTTTAAACAATAAGTAACCAAATATTAAATCATCTACCAAAAACGTTTATGTATATCGTAAATCTGTTCCATGAAAGACAAGTAATTCGGTCCTAAATCTCGGCGTTACCCAAATAAGATACGTGGCATTTGGTGTACTTGAAAGAAAAATTCACGTCCCTCGGTCCAAATTCAACATAGAAAGGGTATGGAGATTAATTTAGGAGGCGATTAAAATTACAGTGGCTTCGTGGAGGACTACCTCGCATTGATAGAAATTTCACCAGAAAGTCATTACTAAAAGGGATTTAATTTCTGTACTCATAACATGTTCCCATATTACACCACTGAACTCTGAAAGTCCTCTGTCTAAGGATTTCATGATTAACAGTCACATATAAGAAGTAAATCTGATTGATATGACACATTTTCAGCCCAACTCTAGAAGAAAGCGTAACAGAGATTTGAGGTGGTCAACTGAGAACTGAATTAAAATTAAGGTAATATTGAAGTTCTTAGGCACAATTCATTGAGAAAAAGAGAAGAAAGAAGAAGAGGAGGAGGAGTGACAAAGAACGTACGTTTGTAGATGTGAGAAGAACGGTAATTTAGATACTTATATTCAGAAATTCAGGTACAGAGAATTCCTAAGGGATCGTAGTTGAGTCAGTTTATTTTATCTTCTTACATTAGAACTCAAATCTGCTGACAGACGTATTATTATCTCTGTAAAATAATACGAAACAACATATTGAGTGAATTGAAGAACTCTTGACTGTGTTCATACATGATCGCGTTGATGGTTTCCCTTTCATGGACCCAGAAATTAACGAAATATTAATCAAGCTTTTCAGTGTGCAGTTGCATGAAGCGCGCGCTGTTCAATATTTCAATAACAATGTACGTAGATAGGTATAGTGTTTAATTTAGGACGCGATTAAAATTGTAATGGCCTGGTGGTGCATTACCTGGTATTGATAGCAATTTTACCGGAAAGTAATTGCTAATGGTGATTTATTTCCTGTGCTGTAAAAGCCCTGATCCGCTCTCACATGTTATACCAGTGAATTGTGAGGTTATTAATCCTGAATTAATAACAATTACCGCCAAGTTCTTTCCGTGTTGAACCATGTTGTTGTTTTATATACCTAAAGTACAGAAGTTACCGACGTTCCAGAGTTATTTACGAAACAGCAACGAAAAGTCATCTTTTATGATACAAGCGAGATGTTAGGAATTTCAAGACGAGTTCCGTACAATATTTTATTACTGTGTTGAATTAACTGACTTCAAGTTATTTTCATTCTCCGCGACGCATATTGTCGATGTTTGATCCATGTACTGGCAGGTTATCCTTGTTTTGTTGTTCGTGTTTTGCTCTGAAAGATTGTGAAGACTTGAGCTGGGAATGTAGAGACGCCACTGAACCACCGTGCTGCAATCAGGTGCAGAAACAATTCAAGTTGCTTTACGTCGCACCAACACAGAAAGGTGACAGGAAAGGGCAAGGAGTGGGGAGGAAGCGGCCGTCGCCTTAATTAACGTACAGCCTAGCGTGAAAACGGGAAACCACGGAAAACCATCTTCAGTGCTGCCGACAGTGGGGTTCGAACCCACTATCTACCGATTACTGGATACTGTCCGCTCTTAAGCGACTGCAGCTATCGAGCTCGGTATTCAACAACGTTGAGTTTGATGTTCCTTGATTCATGATCTCTCTGACTATCTGTGGTTACGTTACTGTGAAGCGGAGTTCAACCAATCAGAGACGATTTCTAATAAAACAGTGCGGAAAGTAATTACTGCACGGTAAAGAGTCATTTTCCGCACTGGTTTGAGTGCGGGAAGAAGCCAATTACGTCACAGTAGGAAGTGAATGTAATCGGATTACTAGACACAAAACAGTGCGGAAAGTAATTTTTGCACAGTAAAGAGTCATTTTCCGCACTGTTTTGAGTGCGGGAAGAAGCCAATTACGTCACAGTAGGAAGTGATAGTAATCGGATTACTTGACACAAAACAGTGCGGAAAGTAGTTTTTGCACGGTAAAGTGTCATTTTCCGCACTGGTTTCAGTGCGGGAAGAAGCCAATTAAGTCACAGTTTGAATGAAAGTAATCGGATTACTTGACACAAAACAGTGCGGAAAGTAATTTTTGCACGGTAAAGAGTCATCTTCCGCACTGGTTTGAGTGCGGGAAGAAGCCAATTACGTCACAGTAGGAAGTGAATGTAATCGGATTACTAGACACAAAACAGTGCGGAAAGTAATTTTTGCACGGTAAAGAATTATTTTCCGCACTGGTTTGAGTGCGGGAAGAAGCCAATTAAGTCACAGTTTGAATGAAAGTAATCGGATTACTTGACACAAAACAGTGCGGAAAGTAATTTTTGCACGGTAAAGAGTCATTTTCCGCACTGGTTTGAGTGCGGGAAGAAGCCAATTAAGTCACAGTTTGAATGAAAGAAATCGGATTACTAGACACAAAACAGTGCGGAAAGTAATTTTTGCACGGCAAAGAGTCATTTTCCGCACTGGTTTCAGTGCGGGAAGAAGCTAATTAAGTCACAGTTTGAATGAAAGTAATCGGATTACTAGACACAAAACAGTGCGGAAAGTAATTTTTGCACGGCAAAGAGTCATTTTCCGCACTGGTTTGAGTGCGGGAAGAAGCCAATTAAGTCACAGTTTGAATGAAAGTAATCGGATTACTAGACACAAAACAGCGCGGAAAGTAATTTTTGCACGGTAAAGAGTTATTTTCCGCACTGGTTTGAGTGCGGGAAGAAGCCAATTAAGTCACAGTTTGAATGAAAGTAATCGGATTTCTAGACACAAAAGAGTGCGGAAAGTAATTTTTGTACGGTAAAGAGTCATTTTCCGCACTGGTTTGAGTGCGGGAAGAAGCCAATTAAGTCACAGTTTGAATGAAAGTAATCGGATTACTTGACACAAAACAGTGCGGAAAGTAATTTTTGCACGGTAAAGAGTCATTTTCCGCACTGGTTTGAGTGCGGGAAGAAGCCAATTACGTCACAGTAGGAAGTGAAAGTAATCGGATTACTTGACACAAAACAGTGCGGAAAGTAATTTTTGCACGGTAAAGAGTCATTTTCCGCACTTTTTTGAGTGCGGGAAGAAGCCAATTACGTCACAGTAGGAAGTGAATGTAATCGGATTACTAGACACAAAACAGTGCGGAAAGTAATTTTTGCACGGTAAAGAGTCTTTTTCCGCACTGGTTTGAGTGCGGGAAGAAGCCAATTAAGTCACAGTTTGAATGAAAGTAATCGGATTACTTGACACAAAACAGTGCGGAAAGTAATTTTTGCACGGTAAAGAGTCGTTTTCCGCACTGGTTTGAGTGCAGGAAGAAGCCAATTAAGTCACAGTTTGAATGAAAGTAATCGGATTACTAGACACAAAACAGTGCGGAAAGTAATTTGTGCACGGTAAAGAATCATTTTCCGCACTGGTTTGAGTGCGGGAAGAAGCCAATTAAGTCACAGTTTGAATGAAAGTAATCGGATTACTAGACACAAAACAGTGCGGAAAGTAATTTTTGCACGGCAAAGAGTCATTTTCCGCACTGGTTTGAGTGCGCGAAGAAGGCGATTACGTCTTAGTAGGAAGTGAAAGTAATCGGATTACTAGACACAAAACAGTGCGGAAAGTAATTTTTGCACGGTAAAGTCATTTTCCGCACTGGTTTGAGTGCGGGAAGAAGCCAATTACGTCACAGTAGGAAGTGAAAGTAATCGGATTACTTGACACAAAGCAGTGCGGAAAGTAATTTTTGCACGGTAAAGAGTCATTTTCCGCACTGGATTGAGTGCGGGAAGAAGGCGATTACGTCTTAGTAGGAAATAAAATACATTAAAGTATTCTTTACTCAGTGCTCGATCCAAGATAAAATTGATTTTCTCTGCGCGAGGAGACTGATCACAGTAATATGCAATTTGAAAACTAATATTATTCAACTGGTTTGAAAATGTCTCGGTTCTATTTGGCGGTGAACAGAAGAGTAAATATGCTGTGGTCGCCTCAACTATCTACCAGGGTTGCAAATGTATTCGAGAAGAAAGCCTTCAGAAAACTAAAATATCATGGCGTAAGAATCCTTTTGGCTGTCGATCAGGTCAGATCAGGATGGGGCGCATTGGATTGTAATTGTTTCCACGAAGGAGACCATTGTCAGCAAGAACTCCACGCAGAGAATATTTAACTCCAGGAGAATATTGCCATATGAACTCAACAATAAACTTGCACACTCACCAGCTTATGTTCTCTTATTTGTGTACGGAGAAGAGCGGTAGAAACTTACAAGAACTTAAAAATTTAAAGCGTTATTTTTCAAAAAAGTTCATTGATGCAGCAGTACGCTCGATAATGAATATAGTTATCAAGTCCCTAAAATGTATGCTACACAGTCTAAACGAGAGTGGTTTGGGGTAAAGGACTAAAGACATTTAAGGAGAGGGTCTAGAAATAAATCATTTTTTCTGCATTGTGTGGATTTTTATAAAATTTTAGGAAATATCTGCTAAATAATAGAAAAAACCAAAACCTATTATAAATATATTTTAAGCAGTGGATAAAAAAGCCTAAATCTTTTGACAACTTCAAAAGCAACTTCTTCGTTACGGTACATTGGAAGTTTAGAATTTAGTAGATAGTTCATGTTCAAAAACTATTGCATTGATGCTGCTGTATATTATTCATATTGTTATGTCTAAAAGAAAGAATTGCTTTTCGAACCAATTTTAGGATAGAAGATCAGTATTTCAGAAAATATCCAGCGATCATGTATTCTAACGGAGGTCTGGTACGCACAGCATTACACTTTGTAAAGTCAGAGGGATTTTGCAGCTTGAAGACGAAATTCTGTATGGAAATTCGAAATAAAAGTGAAGTGAAGTTAGATGTAGTTTCCTCCAGTGAATCGTTACCTAAAATTTTCCGGAACTATTTTTATGTGTTCAGCAAAAGTACTGATATATCTACTTTTTATCTCCAGGGATGTGATAACGAAATATGGTACCTAGATGGCAGTTATGTTTTGAGAATGTAATAACTTATTTCTAGTTCTAAGAAAGTGGACCTTCCACTGTGTGGGAATAACGCCATTTAATGAATAGAATGGATTGCCATCACCGAGTACTTAATATCATCACCTGTAAAGTTCGGAAATTTGGTGTCTATTAATATCAAGGTCGAAATGATATTACTATTATTATTATTATTATTATTATTATTATTATTATTATTATTATTATTATTATTATTATTATTATTATTATTATTATTCGCATTTCACTCGCATTGCTGGTTCACCGATCAGGGGACGGACTGTCGTTGAGTTCTCCCGACCTTTAGTGCTGTAATAGGAAGGTTTTTGTCATGCGACAGGTGTTCATACAGCCATGTGTACAGGCCATGCCCAGATCATGCAGGTGTTGTTTCTGCTTATCGTTCACAACTTCGGTAGCGGAGATGACTAAAGGCCTCACTGTGTTTAGGTACATTTTGCACAGTTTTCGAACTTCTGCTGCGAGCTTAGCGTACTTTTCAGTCTTCTGGATTTAGGTCTGGTGGGTGTTGTGACCTGAAGGAAGTGTCTCATCCAGAAGATCAGTCTTTCTGAACTGTTTGCAAATAAGGACAATATCCGGTCCGTTTGATCTTACGGTCCTCTCTGTGATGATGATTATTGTTTTAAGAAGAAGTACAACTTACCAACTATCCTCTATGAACACTAACCGGACAGAAAATATGGAAGAGATCTTCCACTTCGAAAAATGAAGATATCGGCCAAATGAAGTCAAGGGCCACAAAGGTTGTGAAAATGAAAGACTCCCGAGGCCTCGCAACTTAATATCCTCGGGGTCAGGAAAGAACAAGAGTTGACCAAGGGAGGAGGATAGATGAAAGTGAGGAGCGTAGCACAAGTAAGTGGAAGCAATACCAGGACTCAGCTAAGGTCGCCATGTTCGCCAATCTACGCTCCCAAGTTGAGACTCTGCGGCCCCCTTTGTTCGCCGTTTAGACAGGCAAGGGATACCGTGGGTGTTGTTATACCACCTCCCACACACGGGGGTGCGTGGAAGAGATAAGGGAAAGAACTGTTCTTGGATAAGTTGCTCCAAATGATTTGGCGTGACCGAGTGATCAGTAAAAACAAGTCTGGTTTCTGTTTTAGTATTTTCAGTCTTCTTCTATGGCTGTGAATTATGAAGAGTGAATGTCAAGGAGAAAGGCGCTTGGACCCATTGGAAATGTGGTGCTGGCAGAGGAGGATACGAATACCTTGGAGGGAAAAAATATCTAACTCCTCCATAATCATGGAGCTTGGTATCCCGAATCGACTTCCCACTCTTGTTAGACAGAGAACCCTGCAGTTCTTTGGACATGCATAAAGGAGAGAAAATAGCCTTGAAAACTAGTTGTGCTGGGAAAAGTAAATGGTATCAGGACGCGTGGAAGAGCACCCAGAAGATGGATAGACCAGATCAAAGACGCAACTGATGCACCTCTTCGAGTAGCAGTTCAGAAAGAGGAAGAGCGTGGACAATGGCTCCTGCTGGTGGACACCACGATACTCGGACGTGAGTTGGACAGAGAAGAAGATATTCGTTATATATGTAAATTAATTAAGAACTTTTAACAAAAACTGGGTGAACAATTGACAGGGAATACGCCTGCTGGATGACAGCCCTAAAGGCAGATCAGTTGTGCGTGATGACGATTAGGAAAATTTGGGATCTCAAGAGGATTCAAATAGAAGACTTTTTTTAAATACAGTAGACTCTCGGCTATCCGGCGTCCGTATTATCCGACATACTTAGTACTGCAATACAGTACAATACTTTTTGAAAGCTTTAGCAATAGGGCTGCTGCTAGAACCCTATGTGATCTTTCAGAATGTTTTATGCTGGTTTTGTGCTTCTGGCACATGTGGAGTCACAGTTATAAGCTTTTGTACAATATTGTTAATACGTATGTATTGAATAAGTTATCGGGGAAAAACTGTTGAACAAACTAGACTTAGTAAACCCTCTTTCAGCGCTCACAGACAGCAAAGAACACACGTAGAGAGTAACTCTCTATTCTTTGTTTCGTCAATTGTTTTTCGGATGTTCAAAGTACGCACGTTGGCCAGTTCTTATTTTGTGCGCTCCGTTTTAAAGGTTGTAGTGCCTATTGGTGAGGAACTACGTGCTATGAGGCTACTAGATTCTCGGGTAACAGCCAAAACTATTGCATTGGAGTCAGGGGTAGGAAAAAGTACTGTTGGAGACTGGAACAAAAATCCAGCAGAAATTGAAAAATGGTGTGCTGTCCAAGATAGTGGCAATGGAATGAATGTCAGAAAAACGACGTTGGAAGGTAAGCATAAAGAAGTTGAGCAAGCATTATTTTTGTGGCATGAACACTTAAGGTGAAAAGATTTGCCCGTTACAGGGCCGTATTGCAGGGGAAATCATTGAAAATTCAGCGACAAATAGAAGGAGAATATTGACCATTTAGTGCCAGTGATGGATGGTTGGATCAGTGGATTACCATCAGTGGAGAGGCTTTATCTGCTGACAATTAGGCTGTGCCATTGTTCAATCATTGTTGAAATGTGCAATAGAGTACGCGCACACATAACTAACATGCACTACCCAGAAGTCAGAAAATGTTAGTAAACTTATGTTTTGACATAAAAAGGGTGTTGTTAATCGTATGGTTGGGGGTCGTAAGATAGTATTTGTAGAATTCCGGCCTATCTGGCCTTTATTATCCAGCTTGACAATCCGCCACATTACACTGGATAGCCGAGAGTATACTGTGAATCATCCCTAAACTCTGCAACATGTTTGCGAATGTAAAAAGTATAGTACAATAACAAACTCTCCGTCCCCAGAAGATCCGCCTGAAGTGGTGAAACGAAAAACAAAGTAAACAAGTAGTTTGTTTAAGAATATTAACGGGAAGGAAAACAGTGTGATTTCCACACTGCAGACTGACAGTGCAACATTTGCAGTGGCCATACGATTTAAGACCGTCAAGTTCCCTTATCGAGCGGACAGGGTGAGTGTGTTTTGCGTCTGAGTTACGAGGGATCTGCCGGCGGCAGCGGTGATGTACAACGCACGATAAAGATGTCCATATCATTAGAGCTCGGTTAATATTCATGGGTCCAACAACCCGAAAAGACTGACTGACTGACATCTGTCGTGACAAGTGTTTTATTGAGACTGGCGATGGAGTCATGACTATGACGGACGGTAAATATGTCTTGAGTTGCCAATGACCTTCACCTGTATGACATTCGAATCAGGGATTTGAATGTTAACCTTTCTATGGAAATTTCAAGGTAGGTTTGCTTTAATATTCCTTTCATCGTAGCAGCATAAATCAGGAGAAATATCACAGCGATATTGTGGCTGATGTCTGAGGTTCTGTTCCCGAGACTTTCGAGTGAAGTTTACAAATGGTCAATTAGACTGCGAAATTTATTTGCAATTGTAATACGAATGGTTATCTAATGTTTTGTGTGACTGTTATCTTGAGGATAGCCCCGGGAGCTTGAGTGGGAGAATGTGGCCACCTTGCCGAGCGTCTGTGACAGCGCCACCCGGTACCCGGCACCCGGCTCCCTCCAGTCGCACTCTGAGTGACTATGAAAAGTAGAATACTAGAAAATGAAAAATGAAACCACTTTTCACTTTGCGAAATCAAATTATCATAAACACGTCTCTCGTTCATGGTAATTCATAAACGGTCGCTAATTTCAATAAAATTACAACCAAAACAACATTTGACCTAATCGGATCAAATGCCGAGAAAAATACGAGAAAGGATAATGTACTAAATATTAGTGTTGTTTCTGTTTGAGTTATCAGTGCATAGAAAGGTTTGATGCAGCTTTATATGCCACCCTATCCTGTGCTAATCTTTTCATTTCTAAGTGACTAGTGCATCCTACATCTGCTCTAATATGCTTGTCATATTCACACCTTGGTCTACCCATACCGTTCTTACTGCATACACTTCCCTAACTGAACAAGTCCTGGGTGTCTTAAGACGTGTCCTGTCATTCTATCCCTTCTCCTGGTCAAACTTAGCCAAATTCTGTTCAGTAACTCCTCATTTGTCATTCGATCTATCCATCTCACCTTCAGCATTCTTCTGTAATACCACATTTTTTATTAGCGCTACGTATTATACTACGTGTTTAGAAGCGATATTAATGTCACATTATTCAGAATTTAAATGTTAAGAGCTAGAATGTAACTGAAAACCTAGACGTCAAAGAAAGGAAGATTCTCAGGAAGATAATAGGGCCAGTGAAAATAGAGGGTGAATACAAGCGGCGACACTATCAGGGTTTCTATAACTACAGAGAACAGATCACGGACATGGCGAGGAAGAGACGTCTGACCTTCTATGGGAACATTTGAAGGATAATCGTATTCTATCCTACCGGCAGAAGAGAAAGATGAAGACGGAGAGGAAGGAGCAACAGAGCCAGAGAATGTGCACTCCCAGCGAAAAGTTCAATCTCGTGGTCCTTAGTTTGCCTTATCGAAACAAAGGGAGATTAAGAGCTAGAAGTTTCATTCATCGTTGAGTGGTTCGCCCATCTATAGACGGCGCATGAGACTTTTTCTCCTGAGTCAATCTCTGCTATGTCCTGCCCCTTCTTGGCCATTATGTATTACTGTACTACTAGAGAGCTTAGCCTTCTTCTTTCAGAAGTAAATAATAGAGCTGTTTGAAGACGTGGTGGTGGTAATTATTGTTTTAAGAGGAAGTAGAAGTGGTCTCACAGCTGGACAGGGCAGGGCAGGGCAGGGCAGGGCAGGGCAGGGCAGGGCAGGGCAGGGCAAAGGGCAACATGGGTATCGTTGCCATGGAGACGAGCCTGCTGTCCACTTGTAGTTGTCATGGAGACGAGCCTGCTGTCCACTTGTAGTTGTCATGGAGACGAGCCTGCTGTCCACTTGTAGTTGGAGACGAGCCTGCTGTCCACTTGTAGTTGTCATGGAGACGAGCCTGCTGTCCACTTGTAGTTGTCATGGAGAGGAGCCTGCTGTCCACTTGTAGTTGGAGACGAGCCTGCTGTCCACCTGTAGTTGTCATGGAGACGAGCCTGCTGTCCACTTGTAGTTGGAGACGAGCCTCCTGTCCACTTGTAGTTGGAGACGAGCCTGCTGTCCACTTGTAGTTGTCATGGAGACGAGCCTGCTGTCCACTTGTAGTTGGAGACGAGCCTGCTGTCCACTTGTAGATGCCATGGAGACGAGCCTGCTGTCCACTTGTAGTTGGAGACGAGCCTCCTGTCCACTTGTAGTTGGAGACGAGCCTGCTGTCCACTTGTAGTTGGAGACGAGCCTGCTGTCCACTTGTAGTTGGAGACGAGCCTCCTGTCCACTTGTAGTTGGAGACGAGCCTGCTGTCCACTTGTAGTTGTCATGGAGACGAGCCTGCTGTCCACTTGTAGTTGGAGACGAGCCTGCTGTCCACTTGTAGATGCCATGGAGACGAGCCTGCTGTCCACTTGTAGTTGTCATGGAGACGAGCCTGCTGTCCACTTGTAGTTGGAGACGAGCCTGCTGTCCACCTGTAGTTGTCATGGAGACGAGCCTGCTGTCCACTTGTAGTTGGAGACGAGCTTGCTGTCCACTTGTAGTTGGAGACGAGCCTGCTGTCCACTTGTAGTTGTCATGGAGACGAGCCTGCTGTCCACTTGTAGTTGGAGACGAGCCTGCTGTCCACTTGTAGTTGGAGACGAGCCTGCTGTCCACTTGTAGTTGTCATGGAGACGAGCCTGCTGTCCACTTGTAGTTGTCATGGAGAGGAGCCTGCTGTCCACTTGTAGTTGGAGACGAGCCTGCTGTCCACCTGTAGTTGTCATGGAGACGAGCCTGCTGTCCACTTGTAGTTGGAGACGAGCCTCCTGTCCACTTGTAGTTGGAGACGAGCCTGCTGTCCACTTGTAGTTGTCATGGAGACGAGCCTGCTGTCCACTTGTAGTTGGAGACGAGCCTGCTGTCCACTTGTAGATGCCATGGAGACGAGCCTGCTGTCCACTTGTAGTTGGAGACGAGCCTCCTGTCCACTTGTAGTTGGAGACGAGCCTGCTGTCCACTTGTAGTTGGAGACGAGCCTGCTGTCCACTTGTAGTTGGAGACGAGCCTCCTGTCCACTTGTAGTTGGAGACGAGCCTGCTGTCCACTTGTAGTTGTCATGGAGACGAGCCTGCTGTCCACTTGTAGTTGGAGACGAGCCTGCTGTCCACTTGTAGATGCCATGGAGACGAGCCTGCTGTCCACTTGTAGTTGTCATGGAGACGAGCCTGCTGTCCACTTGTAGTTGGAGACGAGCCTGCTGTCCACCTGTAGTTGTCATGGAGACGAGCCTGCTGTCCACTTGTAGTTGGAGACGAGCCTCCTGTCCACTTGTAGTTGGAGACGAGCCTCCTGTCCACTTGTAGTTGGAGACGAGCCTGCTGTCCACTTGTAGTTGGAGACGAGCCTCCTGTCCACTTGTAGTTGGAGACGAGCCTGCTGTCCACTTGTAGTTGTCATGGAGACGAGCCTGCTGTCCACTTGTAGTTGGAGACGAGCCTGCTGTCCACTTGTAGTTGGAGACGAGCCTGCTGTCCACTTGTAGTTGGAGACGAGCCTGCTGTCCACTTGTAGTTGGAGACGAGCCTGCTGTCCACTTGTAGTTGGAGACGAGCCTGCTGTCCACTTGTAGTTGGAGACGAGCCTCCTGTCCACTTGTAGTTGGAGACGAGCCTGCTGTCCACTTGTAGTTGGAGACGAGCCTCCTGTCCACTTGTAGTTGGAGACGAGCCTGCTGTCCACTTGTAGTTGTCATGGAGACGAGCCTGCTGTCCACTTGTAGTTGGAGACGAGCCTCCTGTCCACTTGTAGTTGGAGACGAGCCTCCTGTCCACTTGTAGTTGGAGACGAGCCTGCTGTCCACTTGTAGTTGGAGACGAGCCTCCTGTCCACTTGTAGTTGGAGACGAGCCTTGTGTCCACTTGTAGTTGCCATGGAGACGAGCCTGCTGTCCACTTGTAGTTGTCATGGAGACGAGCCTGCTGTCCACTTGTAGTTGCCATGGAGACGAGCCTGCTGTCCACTTGTAGTTGCCATGGAGACGAGCCTGCTGTCCAGTTTGAGCTGCTAGACGTTTGACTTCTCAGCAACGGCACTACAGTAGCCTCTCCCTCTGTTAACACTAATCAGAGGGAAAAATGGAAGGGATCGCACAATCTGAGAAATGAAGGTATCGGCCGAAGAAAGGCAGAAAATCCTAATGAGTTTACGAAGTCCCTCATTATGATAGGAAGATTGGTGTTTGATGTACTGTTAGTGCAAGACGAATAATTGGGCTAATTATTTTGAGACGACAGTAAATGCAGAATGGTACCAATTAATGGGATAAGAACAAAAACCACGTGGGTGGTTTCAACAAGATTCATCCCCTGTTCACACAGAAGATTCCCTTCTTACAATTCCGGAAGTGTGATCATTGCTGGTCTATTTCCTCCTCGTTCTCCAGATCGAACAGTGTGTGATTTTTATTTGTGGGGTAAACTGAAAGAGTGTATCGAACAAATCCTCACACATTGGAGGAACGGAAAGAAAACATTACGAATGAAATGAGAAACATTACAGTGGCACAACTCACTCGCGACAGCCACCGTGTGATTACCAGATACAGTACCTGTATAACCCAGGAAGGACGACACTGTAGACACTGATCTCGTCGTTTCTTCTTACACCGAGACGTTTAGTGAGCTAGAGTTCCTTCTTTGTGTAGTCGAACAAGATGCCAGACCCTTTTGTTCCTGACCTCTGTTCTTCTCTGGAACAACAAAGGACCCCACCGTCCGCTTAAAGCACTACCAGTGAATTCACATTCAATAGTTTAAAATTAAGTTGTTTTCCGCAACTGAAGCGAACTATTTGAGGCTCATAGAACATTACTTGTAAATTTCGCCTCGTATAATAATAATAATAATAATAATAATAATAATAATAATCGAGAGTGAGAAGACACAAATTAATTGGCTTAAAGGAATAAAGGATGACATGGACGAAACGAACATACCACAGATGCCACAATATAGTATATATTATTATAAGAAGACCATAAAAATACGGAATTCTGAAGTCGAGCGATAAACCAAGTTCACATGAACAGGAAAAAGACAGGCCACACGTGGTCACAAGAACGTGAAGGAGTCCATTCCAAAAGGGTGAAGAATTTCTGTGCTCATTGAAGAATGAAGAACCAGAAATGAACGATGTTTGAAGTGCTCCATAACAGACCCCAAAGAAAAAAAAAATCATAATACATTTACAGCGCACTGAATTTAACTAGCCGTTATCAGACGCTATTAATCGTCTTATTACCTCTCATTTATATGCTAGAATGGAGGTTACCTTCCTGGGGTGGGTAAAGGTGTTCGCCAGGAAATCCAGACATTTCGAAACTAGAGTTTCACTCCTAAAGGCCCTGAGTGTTGCTTAGCTTCCAACTCTGTCCCAACTTACAGTTGAGATAAAGAAATTCCGCGTCTCGTAGGCAAATGGATGGACTTAAGGGTGCTTCAATACCAATACTTGAGAAAGTGACCGCAGACCTCGAACTGGTTTCAAGGCGCTTGCAGTCTCTATACATCAAGCTCCTTCCTATCATATTCCTTGTCCGACTTTCTTTGATCTACTTGGAGTATTTCATTTCCCACCTTATTTTTTCTCCGATGCCTCACTTTTAGAATAATTATGTCGAGAATAACAAGAAGAATCACGCCCAGAACGAGAATCATCCCTAGATCTAGAATTATAATGGTGCCCATGCAACGGTCTAGTAATTTGGTACTGTCAAAAGCAGCTACACTCTTAGATGAAATCATTGAAATTAGTTTTCTGGCGAAGCAAGCTCACTGAGCTTACATTCGGGGGTATTGTGGGTTCAGTCCCATTCCTGTTAGCCCTAAAAATGTATTTCTTTGCTTTCCATGCAAATATCAGGGTTGTACCTTAATTCAGTCACATATCTAGTATTTCCAATGCTTGCGTGCCGAAAGCTTGTATGTTCGAAGGTATCGTTAAGGACACTGGGTGCTCCTGAACATGTGAAATAAGTACATTAGCGGGCATCATTATACTGATCATTTTCTCGGTTTATGGTAAGGTTATAACTAAGATTCTTGCAACATGTAAAAAGCAGTTTATGCTGAGGTTGATTACGGCCATATTATGGTTTTTGGGGTTATGAAATCCGGTTAACAAATAAAAATAAAAAAATCAGAGAAAAGACAACGTTGGTTCATTCAGGAACCATAATCTCAGTTGTTTTTCAACCAAATGCTCTCTAAATTTTTACACATACTGATAGTATCCTTTCTGCTTCATTAGAATTACAATAGAAAAATATTATTTCCTCTCAAATTTTATTTTTCTTCACATTTTGAGAATTCATTTTTTCAGTCTGTTATTAAATTTTGGAAGTGATTTAGGAGTAACATTCAAGAAATTTATTACATAATTTCATGTAGAAAACATTAGCCGTCTAGCTCACATGGTTTCAGAGTTATAGGTACATAGACATTCAGAATGTATGGTTACAGGAAACAGTTGACAAAGATAACAGTATATATGTTTGCATAGCTACCTTAACTTTAGAACATCCCAACTGGATAATCTACATCATTATGTGATTCTGATTCTCCCTTATCCTTTTCAGGCTTCTTTTTTCTGCTCCTGGCCTCCTTGGCCATCACTTCAGTGAACTTCTCTGCTCTTCGTACACGCATCTTGTCAATAGTAAAGAGAGAATTTTCCATGTTGGGTCCACATTTTATTCCCAAGTTCCTCAAGACATTGATCCTAACTGTTGCACCACGACTGAAGCAGATTACTGCATCTAAAATACCCATCTTGAGAGTATCTAGGCCTTCAAGAACAGTATCCTCTCCCACAAACGGTGATCAAAATTCTCAATCGGATTCTGAATGCCCCCATGTAACCATTTGACTAGGAGTTTAACATCACTGAGATCCCCGGTGGTGGTGCTGGTGGTGATTATTGTTTTAAGAGGAAGTACAACTAGGCAACCACTCTCCAACACTAACCAGAGAGAAAAAATTGAAGGGACACTTCGAAAAATGGAGGTGTGGGCCAAAGAAAGAGAAGGGCCACGAATGGCGTGAAAATGAAGGACTTGCTAGGTCTCGGAAACCTAATAGCGTCGGGATCGGAAAAGAACAACAGCTGAGCAAGGGAGGTCAGATAGGATAGATGAAAATGAAGTGCCTCGCACAAGTAAGTGGACTCAGCTAAGTGCCCCGTGGTCGACAAACCACGCTCCAAAGTTCATAGCCCCTGGGTCCCCTTTCAGTCGCCTCTTACGACAGGCAGCGGATTCCGTGCGTGTTATTCTACCGCCCACACCTACAGCGGGAACAGAGTTCATGAACTGGCTGATTATCTGTGGTGACATTTAACATGGGCGTGCCAAATGACACACCATTTTTAAATGGCCAATGCAAGGAGTTTCAGGCGTCTAAACCCCAACAAACTATATATAATGGGACTCAGGAAACATTCGACAATCTTATGCGACCAAATGTTTTTTTAAAAAATCAATGTTTTCGTCAAACAAGAGTACCCGGCGTCCTTAAACCGCTAGTAATACTAATATTCATGCCATAGCTATATATGAACTAAAAATTAAAAAATCACGCCATTTAGGTTGCCTCTACGACAATTTAGACGCTTAATTCGAATGTGTCACCAGATACGCCAACATCGAACAGACTTCCCCTCCTCCGAAATTCCGACAACCTCTACGAGATTTGAAACCGCGACCTTGGGATCTAGAAGACAAAACTGTATCACTGATCCAGAATAAGAATGAGTGATGCTTATCTTTTGGGATTTCCGGTATATATATATGAAAATTCCGCTACCATTATAGAAATGGTAAACAACCCACTTCTCAGAGCAAAATTTCGGCAGATCAGTTTCTGTCAAAACCTACAGCAGTAGAACAAAAGTTATTAAAGGGAAATCCTTTCACCTGGAGTAGGATTCCGATAGCAAAACAGTAGCTTAATTCTGAATTAAAGTATCCTTATGAGGAGATGCATTTGCCAGATGCTGGTAAAATTGAAACGTACAAAAAAGAAATTCCAAATTATAACCGTAATATCAATAATAATTGCGCACGGTTAATGCTAGCCTGGTGAAGTATTTGGAAGAAAGACCCTCCGAAGGGTGTTAATATTTTAAACGATAGTATCGTGCGTGTGTTTTACAAGGAGCAGAAATATTGGGATACGAGGCAACACAATAACCCAGTCCCAGAGTAAAGGGAATTCACCATTTGAGATTAAAACTCTTCGACCCGAGCGGCGATCAAACCCTGAACCTTGAGGACCAGTCACTCATACAGCCTGAATAATTCCTAAACTAACTGGAGCACTGAACTAGGAGGCTGTGGTGAAGATGTACTCATTTGTCAGACAGGTGTGTAGTCACAAGCTCTTTGTTAATAAGTTAATGTTAAGTCGCGGCGCGCAGGCTCGGTGAGCGCATGCATCGACGCCCTGTATAAGCCTAGGAACGTCCCGACGGGAAATGATTCGGCCAGTCTTGGCGGTGCTCCTGCCGCGTCTGGTTGGCACACCTCCTCTCTGACTCCTGGAGAGTTCTCTGATACTCGAGACAGTTGTCTGTTTGTTGGCGCCCTAAAGTCTACGGCGCGCGTCTTTCACTCCCGACACACACATGTTGACAATGACATGCTTTCGTCTCAGTGACATTTGAAAACTCCTGGTCTCCACATGCCATCAACCGTAAGTACCAGACACACATACTATGATATTTAGAATATTAAGTATTAGAATTAAATTTACTTGTCATTCCATCGCTATAATTAAATTTTTAGAGAAATATGTTTACACTTCATAACTCGTAAACTATCTCGACGTTTCGACTTCATACCACGTATGTATTATCGAGGCAAACTATCAGCTGTTATGTAAAATTGTTTAAATTAGAATGTTCCCTGAGCCATGCCACTTAGGATCATCACAGTGCCTTTCGTGGTCTTCACCAATGTAATACATAGTAATTTTCGCCCTAATAATGACCAGCCACAGGAAACATGGAGCATTTCAGATAACTATTACGAAACAGCATAATTTTACTGTGATACTGATTGGTAGTATCAATATTCCGAAAGAGAGAGATAATTATTCACCGAAAATTTCCTACTTCTCTCCAAGAAACTGTATATTTTACTAGAATGTTTTCTAAATATATCCTTAGACGTTGTTAACCAGAATGTATTAGAAATTAAACATTTTAGGCTTTAGAATGTTTTTTTGAACTTGCTTCAGCTCGCACCGACATAGACAGGTCTTATGGTGACGATGGGATAGGAAAGGGCTAGGAGTGGAAAGGAAGCGGCCGTGGCGTTAATTGAGGTACAACCCCAGCATTTGCCTGGTGTGAAAATGAGAAACCATGGAAAACCATCTTCAGGGCTGCCGACAGTGGGTTTCGAACCCACTATGCCCCGGTCGCAGGCTTACAGCTGCGCGCCTCTAACTGCACGGCCAACTCGCCCGGTGCTTTAGATATGTTTTGTAGTGTAAAATTTGAATGTTTTTCTCCGTTGACCAATTCCAGTAGAACTTACAGTATCACCCTCTAATGTATTGTTGAAGGTCAAGGAGAGAACTAGAATTTAGTATCTGTTTAATTCATGCACAATTAGGTTCACCTCTCCATTCTATAATTTTTTCACGAGTTTTAAATGCCAAACTATGTGGCAGATCCACCTTCTCTAATTTCTAATCACTGGATGTCACTTCGGGCAGAGTAAGGAAATATGTTTGTGCCTAATGAGTTTATAACAATTCTAATTGCTTCAATTTTAAGAACTTGCGTCTATGTAACACCTTACGTACATTGACGTACTTCGGTGAAACATACACACTCATTGATGATCCAGCATCACACATGACACTTCTGGTATGAGGTCTGCATATGGTACAGGGGTTTATAAGGGTGGCTTTTATGTTAAAGGTACTACAGAATCGCAATTCACGCCATATCAGATCATTTAAGAATACTGCCTTAAAATATACTAGTTTGTATATTACCCTTGTTGCTCGCCAACTATTATAGACAATTTTCAGTTACTTAATTTTGCCTTCGTTTCAGTGTTTAAGAATGTAAGAATATATGTTTAGATTACATTTTTTTTACCACCGAGCGAGTTGGCCGTGTGGTTAGAGGCGCGCGGCTGTGAGCTTGCATCCCACTGTCGGCAGCCCTGAAGACAGTTGGTTTCCCATTTTCAGACCAGGCAAATGCTGGGGCTGTACCTTAATTAAGGCCACGGCAGCTTCCTTCCAACTCCTGGGCCTTTCCTATCCCATCCTCGCCATAACACCTATCTGTGTCGGTGCGACAGAGCGACAGATATACTTATTGTTAAGCTTACACAAAGTTTAGAATTGAGTTTATTATCTTTACTTCAATTTACAGAGGGAGATGAAGTTGTTGGATTCTCACATTATTGTAGGTCATAGATTTGGGAACGAGGCGCTAATCTCTGTCATCATTTTCCGTCACGTCCCCTGCGTTAACGTTTGTCACTGCTGTGCTATACTTAGACATCAAAGGCTAAGCTTGCTGTCTCTTTCAGCAGTTTTGAAACCAATTCTAACAATACTCTTTCTATAGTTGCTATTTTTTACACTCATCATTAATTTTGTTGGGAAATAATCGTCTTATTTTACCTTTCATCCTCTTTAAAACACTTAAAATTATTTAACTTCATTCAAGATGATCAAATATTCATGTTTTTTACCTTAGAATAGGAGATAATCTGTTCCTGTACTACATTTCACAGTAATTCTGTCGTTATTTTCGCTATCCATGCAGTAATACTGCTGACAATATTTTGTATCCTAGGAGGATTGTTGGGATTCCAATTTTCTCTTGATTGTAAAACTTCGCATATCGATTGGTTCACGTTTTCTTCACTGAATATACTTCCAAATGTCTGTTTTTATATAAAGTCATGAAATGGAAGGTAAACCTAGTCAGGTAGTAGCATAACCTGCTGTACAGTAGAGTTGGTTGATCTGCGTAAGTAGTAGGGTTTTTCTTTTGGAACGCTGCGCCCTTAATGTTTATGCAACTCGCAATCGAGAAGTGTCATGCTGGGGAGACTACTCCCTGACTAAGTTTATATTTTAACATATGAATGCCTTTGCTGACGAGACCTAGTGTTTACAGTGCACTATGGGGCTAGAATATTGACCTGTCTCAGTCTCATCCTTGGTTTTTACAATATGAAAGTGACTGAGGTATGAGTTATCCAGCCATTTCCTGTTATGAATGGTGGGATAATGTTGCTTATAGTGTTGGTTAGTGCATGCATTTCAGCGGGCTTGGCGGACTGATATGTAATAGCAACATCTGGCTCTGTGCGGGAAGCAACGGAAAACTACCTCACTCTTGTGCTTAGGCCATCTATGAAAGCTAACGGTGGAGCTCTTGAGGATTCAACCAGCCTTCGGGCTGAGGACTGAACATAGAACTAACTTACTACCACATACGAGTCAGTCAACTGTTTAGTTTCTTTCAATGATATGTTGTTGGTACCAATGTACAGTAGGAGATAAGGTCTGAAGGGATGCACACGTTGAATTACGTCACGTATTAATAATAATAAACATCAATTATTGAAACACAAACAAAAATGATCGCCAAATTGGCTTTAAGTTTTAATTTAAGCATTAGAAGAGTTTGTTCTTTTGCGGCACGTCGTTTGATATCATTTGTCACTCGGGCTGTGGAATGTTCCGATTGGTCGAAACCATGAATGACGTGTCTCGTTATTATATGTCATTGATCTTGATCCTCGTATGAACGTAGAGTTTTAGTTGGGGTCCACTAGAAACTACTAATAGAACGACCAAGGGAGAGAATTTTACGTCTGTGTGTCCTCGGAAATGTCACCAACTTCTATGCATCCAATTGCAAACTCCTCAATAACCGAATACAGACTGAATGCGGATGAGATCCTTTCTACAGGTAGGTATGAATTTGACATACATAAATCAACAATATCTATACTATTTTGATAATTAATGTTATTTTTATAGCAAAGAATTACATCAGACTGCAGGATTTTACACGATAGTTCATTGGTTTATGCCATTCAATTAAAGAGTGAACTGGTGCACAAATTTAAACTCTTACTGTAAATAAATATTATTCTGATGTCTTTCTTTAAAACCGAGATTAAGCTGCGCGGTTTGGCTCACGTAACGGTAAGTTTGCATTCGGAATATAGTGGGTTCGAACCCAACTGTCGACAACACTGAAGATGGTTTTCCGTGTGTATACCCATTTTCACGCCAGTTGTACCTCAATCAAGGCCACGGTCGCCCCGTTGTGGCCATGAGATCTATTTGTGTCTGTGCGATGTCCAGCAAATTGTATGTTTATTTACATTGTAAATTTGATTTATCCTTGATCTATGGTCTTAGTACAGCAGGGTAAAGGATGAATATTAAAGGGAAGATGTTAACATTACTGAAAATCGTCATGAGAAGGCTTTTTTGTCTTCCCAAGGATCATGTCTATATGGTCGAATGCATTATTCGCTTCAAATTAAGATACAGTGGAAGGGAGGATGCGGTCTCTGTGCAATCCGACAGTAATGGGATTGTGTAAACACTAGTTCACGGAATGAATACTAAAAGCTCGCAACGTTTTATAACAACGATTTCATCAGAGCAACGATTTAGGATTCATTGTATGATCTATTTGACTCTGGAGAAGGGAAGTTTTAAAATGTTTCTGCAAGAAGTATTTTCTCGAAGAACATGCGTGGGCTCCAAATGTTATCATTATTATTGTCTGACTTTTCTGTGACGTACGTTTGTCTTCTGTTTCTTTTGTCTTCTGTCTCCTTTGTTTCAAAAACCTCTCCATGTTCTTAATTATAACCTCCCAACGTCGGTCTATTGCGTCCTCTGTTGTTTCTTGAACTCTTTGTGTGGGAGGCTATTATTCTCCTGAATTTTCCCTGTCCTTTGTGTGTTCATCTAGGACTTTTATAACTTCATTCATGCAGATCGTGGTGGTGAATTCGCAGATCATCTTATGCAATGTGTTGACGTGCATCCAATAGCCAAGTCTGGTAAATTTCAGACACCTCTTTCTCATATAATCTGTCAGGAAATTCAGATGTCACCCATTTTTCTGGGGTCTAGTATCTTTCTGAGGTATGTCTATCAACCTCACCCCAGCTTCTGATTTCTTATTGTGAGTCATTGAGATGTGCATAATATTTCTAGTTTTTACTGTATTGTAGTGTCTTAGTTTAGTTCAGACAATACTGTCTTCGCGTTTTAAGAGCTTGTAAGCCAATTCCATCATTCTGATCCTATTCTTATTCGCCCCTTTGCCGTGTCTTTCTAGCACTGTGCTCTTAATCATCCGTTTACTTTTACAAATCTGAAATAAACCATATTAGCAAGAGTCATTTACTCCCTCACCCGTTCGTGGGGATCACAATTATTTCTCCATTTTTATTACAATGGGCACTTCATCTCGACCCTGTTTACGACCAGATGCCCTTCCTAACGCCAACCCTATTTAAAATAGCGTTCTTTGGGCAGATTTGTGTTAGGACGAAAAAAAAAAGCACAATCTCCAGTCTAGCCGAAAATCGAGCCCATGACCATCTAAACTTAAGACCAGAACACTGAACATTCACCCAAGAAACCAGACTCCAACACTGATCCAAATATATGTGTGTTGGGCCATGCGTTATAGCAAGTATGGACCCCACACGAATGCGGGACCTGCCAGACAAATGGAAATATACAGGTGAGAGTGGGGAGCGTAAGGTACAGTGGACTGCACGGTTAACTCCCAGAGAAGTCGCCTAGATTGTCCACAACACGTTGCCAACGATGCGTGAGACGTCAGATACCCGTCACCTCACCATGTGTAAAGTTTGCAGCCTCTTGTTTCACAGTCTTGGCAGTGTCCTCTCGTGTCCCGAACTGCATCGGGCGCAATGGTTTTTTCATTTTGGGGATGAGGACAAAAGCGCATGGAGACATGTCCGGTGAATATGGCGGCTGTTTCAGTATTTCCCACCCTGTCAATTTTAACGTATGCACCCAGCCTTACTTAACACTGCAGTCCCATCGCCGAGTGCATGGTACCTGTCCAACGTAGCGCCATCTCGTGCTGTACCGACTGTGAGTGTCATGCTCTTCACGAAATATGACCATAGTATGGTAGCATCCTGAAAATGTGAGCAAAATAGTAGTTGCCACGACTTATCCCTCAGCCCTCGTATTTAAAAAAAAGACAAAAATACCGAACTGGATAGCCGCAGTCGCTTAAGTGCGGTCAATATCCAGTATTCGGGAGATAGTGGGTTCGAACCCCACTGTCGGTAGCCCTGAAGATGGTTTTCCGTGGTTTCCCATTCTCACACCAGGCAAATGCTGAGGCTGTACCTTAATTAAGGCCACGGCTGCTTACTTCCCATTCCTAGCCTTTTCCTCTCCCGTCGTCGCTATAAGACCTATCTGTGTCGGTGCGACGTGAAGCAACTTGCAAAAAAAAAAAAAAAAAAAAAAAAAAAAAAAAAAAAAAAAAAAAAAAAAAAAAACCTACAAAATATTTAGCGAGAGTAATGCACTCACATAAAACAATAAATATTCAGGGGAAGTAGAAGCAACTCTGAATATTGTGTGAAGTTCTTTGCCCTCAGTGACGCCAGGTTCGCAATGACGTCGATCTGAACTGAGCTCTCGCACGGCAGGAAGAGGATGTGGTGTAATTCCATTATGAGGCTGTACAAGGCACGGGCTTCAGGCGAACCTCGTGAATAGGCGCTGAGAGACAAGGTATTCTAATTATACACCTGAATGAAAGGACTGACCAATGAGAATTTCTCTTTCATGTACGGAGACACTTCACAGTAGTGGAGGGTGCCTCAAAAATGTGACCTCAATGGGTTTCTCGAGGTTTGGGAGTACAATGTAAACGACTCAATTATGGAAACTTATATTTTCTGAGCATTCTCAGATTTATTTGGCCATCTAAGGAGTTATGGATGATACATTTAATCAGCTCTCTTACTTGAAGTATTTGTAAGCCAATCATGCCCGTTCTACTGTAAGGCCTGTAATGTTGATAATTCAATTGATTTTAAAAGTCTGCTATAGAACAAAATTTGTTCTACGCAACTTCGAAAGGGCACGAACTTTTACAATAAAAATACTTCTTCAAAAGTCTTTAAAAAAATGCAACGCAATACATAATAATGTAATGAATTTTACCTTTTACGGCTCTCGGAGACGCCAAAGTGCCTCAATTTAGTCCCGCAGGAGTTCTTTAACGTGGCTGTAAAAATACCGACATGAGCCTGTCGTATTTTAGCACCTTGAGATACCAACGGACTAAGCCAGGAAGAACCTGCTGAGTTGGGCTCACGGTAACAGAGTACTTAAAACGAACTACCTACCATTAAATTATAGATTAGAGCATCTTGAAATGTTAAAAAGAAGAACACTTAGGAAAAACTCGGGGTCTAATGAAAAGTACAGGAGTGTAGAAGTTATGAAGTAATAAGGAACATAGAAAAATAATGAAAAATTAAGAAAAACGATACTTAATTTTAAGCATACATTTACGATGGATAGAAATAAATTAACATAAACGAGAAACACTTTTCCCTTGGCAAAAATCAAATGATCATAAATATGTCTCCCGGTCATGGCCATCAGTAAACGGCTGCTAATTTCGTATGGCAAACAGCCATAAGACATAGCCTGCACGGTTGCTAGGTAACAATATCTTACATCGTAGCTTGCACAGTTGCTAGGTAACAATATCTTACATCGTAGCCTGCACAGTTGCTAGGTAACAATATCTTACACCACAGCCTGCATGGTTGCTAGGTAACAATACCTTACATCGTAGCCTGCACGGTTGCTAGGTAACAATACCTTACACCACAGCCTGCATGGTTGCTAGAGTACAATACCATACACCACAGCCTGTACGGTTGCTAGAGTACAATACCATACATCACAGCCTGCATGGTTGCCAGGTTACAATACCATACAACACAGCCTGCATGGTTGCCAGGTTACAATACCATACAACACAGCCTGCATGGTTTCTAGGTTACAATACCATACACCACAGCCTGCACGGTTGCTAGGTTACAATACCATACACCACAGCCTGCACGGTTGCTAGGTTACAATACCATACACCACAGCCTGCACGGTTGCTAGGTTACAATACCTTACACCACAGCCTGCACGGTTGCTAGGTTACAATACCATACACCACAGCCTGCACGGTTGCTAGGTAACAATACCTTACACAATACCATACACCACAGCCTGCACGGTTGCTAGGTTACAATACCATACACCACAGCCTGCACGGTTGCTAGGTAACAATACCTTAACACACAGCCTGCACGGTTGCTAGGTAACAACACCTTACACAATACCATACACCACAGCCTGCAAGATGGCTAGGTACCACAGCCTGCACGGTTGCTAGTTAACAATTCTTTACATAACATCCTGCACGGTTGCTATGGCTACAGTTCCATCACAGATTTTCGATACACGTTTCGCAAATTTTTGGATGACTCCTAGCCATAGGACATACTTATTTCAAAAAGATAAGCAAATACTTTTGAGAGAAAAGTCAACAACGATGACCTGCCATAGGGTAGAACGCAAATTAATTTGATTACTAGGAAGTGGTGACTAGCCCGCTCTTTCGTGATGTAGCGTAGCGACATAACTTCTAGGGTTTTTGTTGGGCCGCACCCTTATGTTTACGCAAAACACATGGCATAATTACAGTGTACTTGTTACTTCAGTAAGTTTGCATTCTAAATACATAAAGAACAGGCTATACAGATGAGTCTTAGGACTGAATACACGAAATAATAAGAATATAGCTTCAGCTACCATGTGCAAGTATTTAACTTTGTATCCATTTCGACGTCCCGTTTTCCTCCAGCAGATGGCAGAGGTGTTGGTGTGATCTATGCCTTAGTGTTTGTCAGTTTTGTCGGGTGAACACCAAATGAGTCTCCAGAGATTGTTAGCTCGCCGTCATCGTACGGCATGGATGGATACAGAATGCCCTTCGAAAACCTGACTACCTCTGCCTGGCTCGAACAGGCGAACTTGGAACACCCTACCAATTGTCCACAGAAGGATAATGAGTGCCCTTACTGGTGGCATTGCGGGCTAAAGTGTTCACCTAAAATACTGCAATTCGTCAACCCTTCAAAATATCGAAAATATATTTTAACATTTATTTGTGTGGACAAGTAAACTTGGAAAAGTGTGAATATCTGCTTTTATTTTAATGGAAGTGCATTCCATTCTGCACCTAGACCCAGAGATATGATCATTCCAAATTCAGGGGAGTGATTATTTCAAGAATCCTACAAGAAGGCGCACTTCTCGACAAAATGTAATGACTTCAGACTTACTTTGTTTTGCAGCAATCGAATGAATCGTTGGCCAACACGCAAAGTTACTTCCAACAGCTACGTGTTCGCCCTCGTGTGCGCGTAAATGCACTGCAGTTTAAAATGTTTAATATCACCGTGGGGACAGGTAAAAGCAGCGGGTATATACGACGATCTTCAAGGAACAGCATCCATTAGAACAATCCTCATTGCAGCATAACGAAACACGTTTCAGGACATTCAGTGCTCTCGATAAAAATTTGCCAAATTTTGCAAGTTCTGCAATACTCATATCTCTCGTATTATATTTGTCTTGTGGCTTCACATAGATACAGGGGAACATTTAGAGATGAGTGATAAACTGACAGCGAGCAAAGAACTGGGGAGTCATAACATAAGATCTACGTTGTCCATACAATGTATAGCCTCTTTAGCAAGCTCTCACGTTGTTCTCTGCAGATAGGCTACTGGAAACGACCTATTGTTCAGACAATCCTTAACAAAATGATGGATTGTCTGATTCGCAGCAGCACAGTCAGGAAGTAGATGTATTTTGTTACCTGAGTAATGAGGACAAGCACAGCTCAAAGAAGGGAGGCCTTTCTTAAGAAACTTTGATATAGGAGTTAGGAATATCTCTTTTGGAGACTTTCGTCTGGAGCGTCACATTATATGGAAGTGAAACGTGGACGATAATTAGCTCAGAAAGAAAGAGAATGGAAGATTTTGAAATGTGGTGTTACGAAAGAATGATAACGTTGAGATGCGTAGGTAAAATCCACGAATGAATGGCCAATGAATCGATTTGGTGAGAGTATATCGGTTTGGCAAAATTTGACGAGAAGACGGGGTGGAACGACAGAACACATCTTAAAACATCCTGAAATTATGATATTTTTGAGGCAAGTGTAGGTGGTAAGAACGTTGGGGGCAGAGCTAGGTGTGAATATGACAAACAGATTAAAGCAGATGTAGTAGTTACGTAGCAAGGATAAGGTGGCATGGAGAGCTGCATCAAACCAGTCTATGGACTGATGACACAAACAAGAAGAAGAACTGCCTTCCTTACTTCTGCCACCGTCCTTTAAGTGTGCTTGCTATTACTGCGTCTATATCCAACGCTCAATTCATAGAATTTTATGAATGACAAACTTTCTTTGATGATTTACGGCAATTCCATTTTTTAACAAATGTTCCTTTTTTCCGGCGCTATGACAGGTAGCTCAATGGCAATTTTTTACACTGAATAAACTAATAAGAGCACATATTTTATACTTGACAAAATAACATTTTAAAAAGGCACTTGCTGAACATTTACACTTTTTTACATGCAAAACCTAAAAATGTTTTTAAAACGTTGATATTACACCAAGAAAAGATTCCTTGCGCCTATTTGTTTAAACACTACTGATGAGATGAAATTTCAATTTTCAGAAAATTTGATTCGCAGATTTCTCGAGAAAAGGTACATGAATTGGTATTCAAAATTACAATTTGAAATTTCAATGTAAACTCAAATTCTGAGATGGAAGTTTGAAAATTGGAGAACGTGTAGCTAATTGTACTTGTATGTGAGTTGTAGTATGAGAGATACAAAGGTCGATCAATTATAAACGGGGTTTTTGTTTCTGAACATTAACAGTTGGTAGGACTGACCCCGATATTCTGATATGCTTAGGCAGGACCGTTAGGAGTGGGGAGACCGTGCTATTAGATATTTCTCGCCGTTTCATCAGTAACACTCACGATGTCGGAGGAACAGTCGCACCCTTCCACTGCGCAACGCACAATTATAAAACTTCTTGCTCGTGAAGGAGTTACAGCGGCGGAAATTTGCCAGAGATTGACTGCACAGTTCGGTGATCAAACATTGTCAAGGACGCGTGTGTTTGCCTGGCACAAGAAGTTCGAGGATGGACGGGAACGTGCGGAAAAACAGCAACACGATGGCCGTCCTCGGTCCAGCATTACAGACGAAAACATTCGTGCGGCGAGGATTCACTGGAGAGACTATCAGAAATTGCAGAACAAGTCACGATCATCACAAACGACCTGCAGTACCGTAAAGTTTGTTCCAGCGGGGTCCCTCGTCTTTTGACTTAGAATCTGAAGTTGAGAGGTTTGGAGGTCTGTCAGAGGCTTAGAGCCAGGTTTTCGGAAGAAGGCGACTCATTTTGAGTCGCATCGTCACCTGCACCACTACACTCCAGAATCCAAACAAGCCAGTAAGGAGTGGCGCAGGAAAGTGGATGCAGTACCAGTGAAATCCAGGACTCAACTGTCAGCTGGCAAGGTTCTTGCAACCGTTTCTTCGATCGGCGAGGCATTTTGCTGATTGATTTTTTGCATGAGCGACGCATAATCAATGCTGCTTACTTCTAAGGCCGGTTGAAGAAGGTGAGGGATGCATATCGCCGCAAAAGACGAAACCAACCGATTCGAAAGGTCATCCTCGTCTACGGCAATGCGCGGCCCTATACTGCAGCTCTGTCTCCAAGGTACAGGAAATACAATGGACTACATCCGATCATCCTCCTTACAGCCCGGAAGTATCGCCCTGCAATTTCCCACAGTTCGGACCGCTTAGAGAAGCTGTGGGAAGGCAACGATTTGACGATGACGAGACTTCGCGCGGAGCTGGCTGATGGCGTGACTTTGTTCTTTTTACGATAAGGGCATCAAAAAGCTGCCAATACGATGGGACAAGTGCATTTCCAAAGCAGGAAAACTATGTAGAAAAATAAATTGTAAATTGCTTGTGTTTTTTCAATGAATTAATTTAAATAAAAAATAAAATCCCTTTTATATTTGTTCCTCTCTCGTGCACATGCATATTGGTTGACATCCACCTCTTAAGGGAAACCGGCGCAAAAGGCAAATATGTTTGTGTAGGACTAATGCTATGAGAAACTTTTGTAGGTTTTTATTATCTGAATAAAAGGGCGATGTTAGGAGAATAATTTAAATAAATACATTCACTTCCATCCTTTTTGTTTACATTAAATCTAAAATATGTAGGATATTCTGTTAGGGTGAATTGAGGTAGTGGATCAAATTACGTATGGAACATTACAAATTATTACTACACTTGTCAGCAAGTAATATGCATTCAATTTTTTTTTAATTATCAGGAACTTATCATTCAGCATGGTATAAGAAGTTTTGATAGTGGTGTAACTCCGTATTAACTCTGATTTCTGTAACGTGTCCTTAAGCCATAATCTACAGTGTTGCCACAGGTATGGTTCGAACCCACCGTAGCTATCACATAACCAACTCGTCAAGACTCTGTAGGAACTCCCTGATACATTAGCTAGAGGAGTGAATGTAAAGATGTGTGAAGCTTATTAGGCGAATAAAATCGTACATACAGGCCATGCTATATCCTATGTAATAGTAGCACAGTGAAGAATAATCAACCGGGTGTTTGTGAATGGATTAGCTTGAGAAGAATTGCGTGCAATTGTGTACTAGTGCTTCACCATAATGTGATAAATTGATCTCCACTGTCCGTCAATCTGTAGAGATGAAATAACTTCTCAGCTCCCTCGAGGTAAGTGAGTATCATTTTATCCCTCTATGGCTAACTCGCAAACATTTCCAATTGACGCCCACACTTGCAAATACCATTCCCGCATAAATGTATTACAAATATTATCTTTTCCCAGGAATACTAACATTTGAGAATAAATACGGAGATTTCAATTCACAGTAATACAGGAATAAATTTGATAAAAAGATGTGTGGGTGAAACAAGAACGTATATCAACTCGGTGTCAACGTTCAGCTTCTGCTTCAGATCAATAAAATTGGCATGACATGGCAGGTTTAAATAAATACCAGTCAAATTCGTTGACAGCACCTCAAATTGTTTAAAAATACATTATTTATGTTAAGGAACTGAACCTACACGAAGAGACACACCCGAAAGCATGTCAAAACAAACTCTACAATATGTATTCGCTGGCGGAAGATATTTTGCACGCCCAATGAAAAGATGAAATGAGATCGTAGGTGACCACATGATCCGATAAATGACTCAAGGATGACAAACGTACAGGAAAAACTCTGCTAACTCTTAGCAGCCGCTTTTCTGCTTTTAAACAAATAAGACCGCAGAATATCAGAGAGATAGATGACATTTTTTATTGAATGTTTTCTTTAGTGTTCGATGTAAGGTTGATTAAACTACACCTGAAGTCATTTCACACATTCAAACAACTCACAAATTTTAATTTCAACAAACCAAAGCCCATGGCGTTACAGTCCAGAAGGGCCATGCCCTACCAAGGAACCGCTGCTCAGCCCGAAAGCCTGCACTTTCCGTGGTGTCGTGTGGTCAGCACGAGGAATCCTCGCGGGCGTTATTCTTGGCTTCCTAGACCCGGACCGCTTTCTCACCGTCAGATAGCTGCCCAATTGTAATCACCTGACAAGAAATCGAGCTCGGGATCTCCGGGTAAGACGAAAGCACTCTGCCCTTTCACCACGTAGTTGTTATTTCGTTTATGTTAATCTTCTCTTTATTGGGATACAGTTTTCGTTTCCTCTTCTGAGTTACATGGAGTTGTTTGTGCCTTCCTTGTGCATCTCTCACGTCTCTCTCGGGGGCGCGCCTCCCTCAATGGAGAATTTCGGGGTGGAGCGTCAAACCTGCGCTCAAGAACAGTCGTGTCGTCAACCACTGGGCTATAACACTAGGTCAGTAACGCCCTTGGTGACGTTGCGGCGCTCCCAATAATCGATGGTGGTTCTGACAGAATATTAAAAGGGGACATAAATCATTGTTATAAACCTGTTACAGTAATGTTTCCTGCTTTTAAAATGATTGCAGTTTTGTTTCTTGTTCGAACAAAACAAGCGCAGTTCATTCAATATATGGCCCCGTTAATGTTTTTACACACAATACGTAGTCACTGTGCAGGTGGTATTCTCCCCTTTACAGTAAGAACAATGCGTGCGAGATATTACCTGCCTCAAGCTAATTCGAGAACAGAACTTCGACAACTCCTCTACTACGAGTCGTTCAGAACTTTTTTTGGTTTCACAGAAAGTCCGAACATGACCTGGTGGATAGAGTTCACGATTCTCACGATATTATTTTCTGTCTGAAACTGGGTCAACACATGTGAAATTCTCTCAATTAGAAGCACGTTACTACCGTTTGGATGACCCGTTAAACTATCATTGTTTTCAGACTGACTTTAGGTACGGAAATCATAGCAGGGTGGAAGAACATTTAAGGAATCGACATGAGGGTAACCCAAGTCATTGTTGGTACAAAACATGTGGGAACAATGGGAGGAGAGCATTCGGAAGGAGGGTCTGTTTTAGGAATGAATCGATGGATGAAGCTGTGCGTTTAAGCTATCATCGGTGGTCGGGTCATATGAGGTGAATGGAGAAGGTTAGTACAATGGTGGGGTCGAAAGTGAGGGTGGTTAAGTTCAGTTTGTAATGAGTTAATGCCATCAGATCTAACCCAGTAGGAATATTGTTAGGAAGTAGTCACTTGTAAGTCAATTGTAGTCGGACACGTGACAATCTCCTGGAATGTGTCATCATCGGCAACAAGTAGATTTTTAAAAGAGTGCTTCAAACTGCAGGCCTCGTGACGAAGAGATGGGGACGAAAAAGGACTGCAGTCAAGTCAGTGGGACGTAAGATGGTGGAGAATGTTCGCAGTCATGAACTGTGATCCAACGCACTCCTAAACTTAGCAGTGATAAGTAGCGCCCGGAGTTTTGAACAGTAATAGGTTAGAATGCAAACTCGTTTGGCCAGTGGGAGCGTCGCCTAGTCCGTTGTTCCGAAATGTACCTTGAGTAACATTTATTCTAGGGGTTCTAATAGGCTGTACCCCCAATGTTTATGCAAATCTCTTAACAGGATCGTTGTGCGGTTGGACTACACTTGTTACTTATCTCAGTAAGACCGCATTCTTACAATTTACCGCCTAAGATTCCGCGCTGCATGAGCATGTACAGTACTTTCTGTTATTCATCAGTGTAGCCTTCAAGCACACGCAAGGACAAGTGACAGGAGGGTAGAGATAGATCAGTGACTGTGTTAACATGAGTGGCTACAGGGTAGACAATCAAGCAGGTAACGGAAATTAGTTAGAGTGAACTGGTGGTTTACCCCCACAACATTAAACGGATGAAGTCCGGTGATAGGGAAATATCTGTTCAAAATGGTATCGCTTGCAAAAAAAAAAGGCGACGGATCGTGATGTCATGTCGACATGATTTTCATGCAAATAAAAGACAGATAATGCCAAGTAATGAGCTATAACCATGTCTGTTCGTTGGGTGCGGTGTTTTACATCGCATAGTGGTTCTCAATTAGCAGAATTACTGTGACTCTTCTGGTTGAGTAACACTAAGCATCGTACCGTTAGCTGGTGCCAGTTGATTCCATTCTTTCTGAACCATCCACTGGAACAATCGAGGTAAAAATTGCGGTGAATATATATAAACTTTCGAAATGCTGATCTTAGTAAGGAGGTGTTTACAGAACTTGTGCAGATTCTATCTGCTAGAAAACTAAATTAATGCTTACAAAATAAACCCCAGCATATGTATATAGTAGCACGAAGGCGCATTAAATATTTTATCAAACTTTATTTTAATAACGAATGAAGATCTTCATCTTGCACTGCTTGTTGTAGTAAAAAATCAACCAATAAAAAAGAGTGGGAAAATGTGCGTACCTGGACATTACCTTAGAAAGATCAGGATCAGCAATCTGAGATTAATAGAAAAGTCAAGGGTGGCGTTTATGAGGATGTTGAGGATATTTATTTATCCCTATAATGCAAAATAATACTATTCAGACGTAATGTCTTCCCGTTACTATTTGAATGGAGTCGAGTCCGGAACATCACGTCAGACACTGGAAGTTGATCAAATGCAGTTATATTGTTGGATACTCCGGTTTTCTCGGACATACCACATCAACAAATACACTGTTGTGTAACGAATAGTAGAGTAGAAAGAGACTATAACATCTCCTAAACCGGAGCGTTTACTGTAGGAACAGGTAAAGATATGCTTCACTACAATTCATTCTACAAGGGGAGATAGAATGAAATAGAGGACCTGGACAAAGGTAATTTATTGATTGGAGAACTTGTGAACATGGTTCATTTGTTCGATGAGACTTGTGAAATCCGTTACAGATGATAGATGTGTTGCCAAGCTGATCACCAACATCTCAAACAGATTGGCACCCAAAGATTAAAAGGAATTTTAATTATTGTGAAATATAATTCAGTTTCAAACTCTGTGGATGCGACGACAAACATTATTTCCAAAACCCGAATTTGGTTATTAGGAAACGCTCTTCCATAATGTAGCAAGTTTAACATAAATTCTAGAGGTTCTAATAGGTCTTACTCCTAATGATTATGCAAAAGTCATAGCATAACCGTTGTGCAGGTTAGACCATACTTGTTACCCGCTTCAGAAATTTCTCATCCTAATCTATTACTGTTTAAACCTCCGGGCGTTAATTATATCTACAGATTTTACTGTTTCTGAGAAAACTGGACCTGCGAGGAACTTATACAACGAACGTGGATTTTTAGATAGTAATAGGTTAGAATGCAAACCTTCTGAAGCGAGTAACGAGTATAGTCTATCCTACACAACGGTTATGCTATGAGTCTTGCATAAACTGTACGGGTATGGCCCATCAGAACCCCCTAGAATTTATGTTACTCTCAGTACATTACGCAAGAGTGGGATAGTTGACACTTCCTAATAACCAAATTAATTTGCATTCTAACGTATTAGTGACTAGAAATCCGGGCCTTAATTATACAACACCATGCTCTCATTATTTTTCTAGCGACTGTACATAAAAGTCAGTTTTCTAAAAAAATATGTCAGAGGAACTTTCTTTACATATTTATTTACGCTAACCATCAAATCATCACGTGAACTGATTTATACCTTTCCATCAGATGACAATACGAAGTGTATGAGGAATGCCACTATTAGCCGGCCAATGCTATTTGCATCTGTTTAGGTCAGTAATCCCCTTGGAGGTATGCAGCACTGTGGGCCTACCTGGCAGAATCGATGTTGCAGCCAGGAGCAGTTTGCTGCCTTGTCGGTGGTTCAAGGCGAGCAGAACTATGAAATTATTAACAATTTGTGTCAATAAACTAAGGTTTTTATTATTATTTATGTAATACGTTTACCCTCCAGGGTTGGTTTTAACCGTGAAATCAGCGAGGGATCGCACATTTACAGCCGCAAGGGCAGTGTCCTGGAGCGTGAGGCTTTGGGTTGGGGATGAAATTGGGAAGGAGTACCAGTACTTCTCCCAGGTGGCCTCACCTGTTATGCTGAACAGGGGCCGTGTGGGTATAGGGAGATTGGAAGAGATAGACAAGGAACAGGGAAGGAAACAGCCGTGGCCTTAAATTCTGTACAATTCCGGCATTTGCTTGGAGAGAACGTGGCAAACCACGGAAATCCACTTCGAGAGTGGCTGAGGTGAGAATCGAAACGCCTGTATTATACTGACCTCCTGCGGCTCAGTGGACCATGTTGTAGACTTCGTAGCAATTTTAACATTTTTTGGTAGAGCCAGGAGTCAAAACCCGACTTTCGGGGGTGGCAGCCAGTTACACTAATCAAAACAACACAGAGGCGGACAACGAAATTTAAAAAATAGAAACCATTTTTCATTTTTGACTTAGTTGATAACTGTGATGTTTTTCAGTACAACGTAAGCTTAGAGAATAACTAAAACATTTGGAAAGAATGTTTACAGGTATAACCTTTTGATAAATACTGTATTTTCTTTATCAGATATTTTCTAAACTTATGTTATAAGGAGTTAATTTAGACACACTAAGGTGTCGTTAAACGATTTCTGATGAATCTTCATAACCTTGTTACAGCCGGACTGAATGACTCAGATGGTCAAACGGTAGCTTTCTTCGGTTAAGTCTGTGAGTTCATTCAGGTATCGGTATATTTAGCGCGGCGTGAAGGAAATCCTGCGAGGCAGAATTCTAATACCTAGGTAACCCAAAAGCACGTTAAAATAATTAAGAACATAAAACCGATATTATTATTAATATTATTAGTATTGTTATTATTAAAGTAAGAGTTTCATAAATTATAGCGGATTTTATTCAATTTACATAAACCTAAAAGAAAATGTCTCATGAATTAAACTACTAAAATATATGTTTCCAAAACGTCTTTGTCCATGGCTTAATGATTAGCGTGCTGGCCATTGCTCCAAAGGGATTCTGCGTTCGTTTCCCGGTCCAGGAGGGAGATTGTAACCTTCGTTAGATAATTCGGATGACTCGGGGGCTGGGTATTTATCCCGTTTTCATCTTAGGTAGCATTCCATCCTCATAGACGCGCAGATCACCCATCAGGCGTCATCTCCAAAGACCTGAACCAGGCCTTTCTGAAGGTCACACGCCTTCATCCTGAAGGCTGGTTGTATCCTCGAAAGCTGCCAAAAACGTTCGTTCGGTTACAGAGGAACCGGAAAGCCACTGTCTGTGCAATGATGAATTGTTAAAGGCATGATGAGCAGTGTGGAAGTGCGCCATTGCTTTCCTCACTGTGGCAGAAACTGCTGTTGCAGCACGAGGAGCCATGTAAGTAGCGCTATTTATAACATTCAGACGCACTGGCGTCTTACTTATATGTGACTTAAGGAAAGCTACATTTTGTTATGATCTGCACGGAGAAATACTGCACTTATCAAGGAAAACAGCTGGCGTTGACCTGCTGCAGGTTACAGAAACAAATTAACTTCGTTCTCCTGTTTTTAAGACTATGGATGAGGTCCGGTTAATTTAAGAGGTTTTTGAACATGTCCAATCACAGCATTAAGAACGTTGCGTAACTTCCCTAGGATACAATTACAACATGATACCAGATGATACCACTTATTTATAAAATGTTAAATTTCTCTTTGCGAAAATCAAATGATCACAAGTACGTCTTTCAGTAACCTAGCAACCGTGCAGGCTGCGAAGTGAAGTATTGATGGATGGCCATGACTTGCAGCTCTTAAGGTACTGTTGCTAGGTAACATCTCGTCAGACTGTTTGTTACATGAAACTAATTCGTTACACAAATTTTCGGATGACATATTTATGACAAAATCTTGTTATAACGTATTCATTCGTATAAATATAATTGCTGTACATTAAGTAATGAGATCAGTGCGATTTTATTGTGCAGCAAGTTCCATCTCCACCGAGGAAGGTAAGTGAAGGCGAGGTGGACCGAAAGATACGATGACAAGACAAGTCTTTGAAGTTTTTCAGGTGTGCTAGTGACAGGTAGAGGAATATGGAACCATGTAGTTAGTTATTGAGCCTTGCAGACTGAAAGATATAAAAATCTACAATAACGTCTGGAAATATTTTAGAGGCCAGAATTCACGATAAAAAATCTCTGTTTGTGGCTCAATGGTAGAATTTCGGTGTCTTCATCCCAAAACCCTGGAGTCAAAGGCAGGAAGTATAGTTGGATTCTTGAAGGGCAAGAGCCGTTTTGTTCAACACTTCACATCGTAGGAAATGAACACGTAGGAGATCTCTTATCCTCAGAACTAGGTCACTCAGTAGAATCCCTGCTTCACTGACGCGTGGTAGAGCATAAAATAGAACTTCGATATGGGGACATTGGCAGCAAAAATGACGTCAGACGTCAGACTGACCTGAGCCATATCAGTACTTTTTTTAAACTATTAAGAATATTATTATAAAGGTATAGCAAGTTAATTATTAAAATACTTCATAAATTAGAGCATATCGGATCCGTATTCAAGAATAAAGTACACCTGTATACATTTTCGGTGGTATCGACTGCAATAATCAATTTTAAATTCATAGTAAATACATAAAAACTTCCATCAACCGAAACGCTATTAAACAAAATACTGTTTAACTTATGTAATCTAATGTTCATTTTGATGTGTCATATTTGTTCAGTTATGGGAAGAACATCTCCCGTTGCTTTCTTCTTCTCCAAAAGAAAGGAAACAGCGTGGGCAATGAGGATGAGTCACAACCTAGCTAGTTTCTAATCACGTAGTACTTGTTACTCCTGATAAAACTTCAAACCGATACTGGGTACTTCACGTCAACACTTTCTGCCGTGACCCCAACAGAGGTCCGTTCGACTTATTTTCAATTTTAATGTATTACCACTTACTTGCTCTGATCAATTCACTTTTCTATACAAAGTCCAAGAATTCTTCGATCCTATATCAAACAGAATGTCTATAAAGGAAGAACGTTTTTTAAAATGCAATTCTGCACAATTATCGGTTATGGCTCCCTTAAATATCGCTGCAGTGTATTCCATTATAACACGCAAGACCGCCCCATAATATGCAGCGCTATCAATAGAATAATAAGCAGTGAAATTAAGCTTTCGTAGAAGAGAGTTTATTACGGTATGCTACCTTATGATCAGTGGTAATAACTCCTCCGTTACCAAGTTTTCAACTTCCTAATAGCAGCTGGACTACTGTAAACCTCGTTTATTCCTTATCACCGGTTGCTCCATTTTCCTCGTATGTATTTTGTGTCATTAATTCCAACATTTGTATGCTAGGGCGAGTAGAACTTTAATGATATATACTTAGGTCCTTGACCTAGCTAACTGAGTTGGTACTGGATTATAGGTTACTCAAGTTCCTAGGAAGCAGGCAGTTTCTCAAGCATGCGTGCTGTATCTTGATCTCTCTCCACTGTAGCGAACACAAGAGCTTTACCAACTCCTCAGACAATGTGAAGTTACTTGACCTAGGAAACTTTCTGGAGACCCCGGTGACATTACGTTTTTACGTGCGGACAAAGGAGTGGTAGGCTGTGTGATTGACGCGCCTGCATTCCTTTTTGAGGTCACAACATCAAAAGTCACAGCGTTATCGGTAGAGAACTCAAAATCACTGAAGCGAGTAGCAGGAATACTCGCCCGGACCACAGTTGCGTTTTGAGATTTGTATAAACATTAGGGGTACTGGCTAGTAGAACCCCTTGCTACTTTAGGGAAATTTGGCTAGAATACAGTTCGTATCAGAAAAATTAGTTTGAGTTCCAACCTATTACTGCCTAGACATATGTGGTCTAGCTATTAATATTCAAGACAAATTATAACTTAATTTAAACAGAAGTAACACACCCCTTCGAATCTCCCACATTTCGCCATTTTGTATATTTAAACAACTACATCCGGGCATGGTGAAATTCTTTTCGGGATCCGACACCGGATTCATGCTTCAGGCATGAAATAATCGTGAAATACCGAATCTGTTCCGTTTCAAAAACATTTGCATAGTATTTTGTGTGTGGTCCATATCAAATGAACTGAATATTTTCAAAACTGATTCAATTTTCGTGCTCTGAGCCAAAGTTTTTCTCTATCATTAAAACAGTGTAAAGTATTTAAGCTTCAGTGCGATAAGATTGAACTTTTCAGTTCACGTTATTGCTACAAACGCCGCCACACTGTAAATTTGAGAAATGTATACACTTGTTATAAACATTTTCACCTGAAACTAATGTAGTTAAGTTGAATAATACAGTTCGGGTTCACAGTCTTATCGACAAGGAAGTTTGTTCTCACAAATGACATAAATTATTTTCTTGAAATCTTAATTTAAAATGCTTGTAGGAAAGGGCCAGTTTTCACGATACATCCTCCTATTCTTCAGATGACCTCTTTTACGAAAGCAAGCTTACACGGTACAGTATAGATGTTTGTTAAGTACAGGAGTGGACACTGCACGTTGTGTTTGGAAACAGGAATGGCGTACGGATGGTTGCAAAGCACAATGAATATTGATACTTTGCTGTCATTCATTACAAAAAATAATATCTGACGAACGTTAGAGTGGAATAATAGGGATTTCAATTTCCATAGGGAGACCGCCACCTATCGATTTACGATATCATCCAGGGTAATAAAAAGTTATGTATATCCTGTCACAGATGGCTGTTTGTATAGCCAGTGGCATAATGAGATTTCAGAATTAATGGCGATGTCATTCTCTGCTTAACAACAAGTCAAGCTGGAGTAGATCTAATATGATATCATATGGTTTGACGAGAAGCAACGTTGAACACAGATTTAAACGGATTTTAAAAGGGCAAAGCGTGTTTGATAAATACCTTTGAGTTCAGGAAGGAGATAAATCTCGTAGTTATTCCCTTCTGGTTTACTGCATAGCACTGCCTTAGGAGAAAGGTCTCTTGAAACCGTGTTCGATAAGGCTTAGGCGATTTACTACAAGGAAACATGAAGATGAAATTTGAAGATCAAGCAGACAGACGTTACCTTACCTTTGGACTAAAGTATGATTTAACGTGTCAAAATCCCAAAAAATATCCATTTAAGTGTAATAAAATATTAATCATAATCATAATAATGGAATGTAGATTAAGAAAAGAACAGAGGATCTCTATTTATTAACTGACAAATTCAAGGTTGCCGTACACTAGGGACGCCTGAAATTCTCTGGCCATATCTATAGTATGGACAGCGACAGACTCGCCGAAAAATTGAGTTATTTAAAGTAATCAACTAAAAGAAAATCGCAATAAACTGGCTAGAAGAAACTAAGGCGGATCTCCAAGAAATGAATAACACAGACATCATAGAAGATCGTGGATCCTTTAGTGCAATAGTAGCCAAGCAAAAATTCGTGGAGAAAGCTAAATAGAAAACTGATAGCAAGTGGCTCACAGAACGTAAGATGCAACACAGTACATTCACGAAGAGATTTTGCGCCGATGAGAAGGCGAAAACCATCAGACCAACGAACAAATTCAAACGCGCTCCATGAATGGGCATAACGGAGAAATAATAATAATAATAATAATAATAATAATAATAATAATAATAATAATAATAATAATAATAATACTAATAATAATAATAATAATAACTGCTTCCCGTTGTGTTCCACTTCAACTCATCGACGTACAAAAATGGCACCGGTATACACTGGCTGGCATCCACCTGGACAAGGAAGGAGACGCATTGTATTGTCGACATTGATGAGATGTGTGCTCGAACCTGAATTAAAGCGTCCGTGGAATGAATGGCGTCACCCAGGTTCGCCACGTCCACAGAAATTTCGAAAGGAACCCAGTGGGTTGAAGCGTAAGCTGACTGGCATACGAGTACGAGGATCTTATTTCACGAATGCTGTCTCTGAGGGACAAACTATCAAAAGCGACTACTACTGCCGATTTCTGGAGCGACATCTGCCTCCAGCTAGGTGGCTCAATCGTCCGCTCTATCGTTGACTTGACAAGCTCTTATTGCAACGGTGGCAGTGGGAGGTGTTGGAACACCCTCCGTACTCACCAAACTGAGTCCTAGTGACTTCGACCTGTTTCCGAAGTTGAAGGAACCCCTCCGAACCGACGATTTCCTGACGTGGCAGCTGTGCTGCGAGCAGTAGGGCGCTCCTTCACTGTCATCAACAGACAACGCCTGGCCAACGACTCCCCAACTTTTGGCGAAAAGTAATAGACTTTGCGGGTAACTTCATGTCATGCAGTTGTACTTTTCAGGTCATTAAATATTCATTTACAGACCCCATGTATTCATAAGAATGTTCCTTTCTTGTGCTGGGTGTCTTGAGGGAAATGTACGTTTATTTTTCATAAATGCATTACTAACGTTTTTGGGGGAAGGGCGGTGAAAATGAAATGAAATGGCGTATGGATTTTAGTGCCGGTAGTGTCCGTCGACAAATTCGGCTCGCCTGAGGCTGGTCTTTTGATTTGACACCTATAGGCGACCTGCGCCTCGTGATGGGGGGATGAAATGATGATGAAGACGACACATACACACATACCACAGAAATTAACCAATGATGGTTAAAATTCCCGACTTTGGCGGGAAACGACGCCGGGACACTTGTGACCAAGAGCCAGCAGGCTAACCATTGAGCCATGGAGCCGGACTCAAGGGGGGTATTTAGTGTCATCACTTTGCCGACAATATTGTAACCATAACAACCACTGTGCGCTTTCTCCTAGTAACTAAGTGCTTGAGAACATCTCGTATCGGTTGAACCCATTCCTACTACTCAGTCCAGAATTAAATTCCTTCAACTGGCCTGAAAACGAACCCAGAGCCTTGGAGTAAGAGACAGGCACGCTACCTCTACAACACACGCCTGCCTAATAATAATAATTAGATTAATGTTATAATTACGAGTTCTAGAATGTCTTTCTTTTTCTCACAATTCATGATCCTTACATTTCGTGTGTGGATGCACTCACGTTTATTTCGGAACGTTTTATCTGCCCTGTGGGTGGAGTCAAAAATGCATTACCTGCATCGTATGAGGCCACTAAGGGCGCAACAACCAAAGAATCTGTATTGGCTTTTTCGTCTCCTAAGCCCAAAGATATATCAAAGATTCTGTACTCCTTGTAACGATGAAAATCTACGAATCTGAAGTCTTTCTACTTCAGAAATGTATAAGATTTCATCAGAAAAGTTCATCAGACTTGAAAGACTCGAACTCGAGGTACAACCGCCGATCGTTCTTACAAGGAACTGACACAGACAGGTTTTGTACTGACGATGGGATAGGTCAAGTCTAAGAGTGAAAAGAACGTAACCATGACATTAATTGCGGTGCAGGCTGGTGTGAAGATAGAAAACCATGATATGTAATCCTCAGGGCTCCCGACAGTGTGGGTTGAATCCACGACCTTCCCGAATGCAAACTCTCAGGTAAAGCTCGTAACAATTGGCTGTTAAGAACTTTTGAGTTCCAAGATGACAGCAGATATTGGAGTGTCATGTCTTCAGCACATTGGCTTGGCTTCCTTTACCGGGTCCAACGTCCTGCTCAGTTGTTCCCATGATGAGAAGTAAAACCCTACTCCATAATTAAAATACTAGACGAGTTGAGCACCACTGCACACCCCCGGGCTGGTTAGTACATTTATAACACTTTCATAGCCGCAGGAAGCGCGTGCCAGTGCAAACAGTACGCCCTGAGCAAAAAGGTGCACACATACAGAACTCAAAGCTACTACTGCTGTGATTTTATAACACTTATCGTTTGGAATTCTGTAATAAAAGTTAAAATCTTAATGATATTTATACACAAAGCTTGCTTATATGTTTGAAATATGAATTTTAATTTCCAATTACTGATTAAACTGAAGATGTCTGTTTTATTGAATGAAACTTGTCCTTCTGTGTTTTATAAACATTTCTGCTTTAATTTATGGACATTAGTATATCATTTACATTGGAATTTGTGTTCGATCACCTGGAAAACCTTTCATATTCTCAACATTAACCAGGAAACGCGACCAATAACTAACATGTCTATATATAAGTATTTAGAGCAAACAAAAATAAATATGAATACATACATTTCTAACTTAATCCTATATAAGGCAGGGGGATATTGAAGACTTCTTGCGCTGACTAAATCTTAGCTATGAAGTAGCGAGAAAAATAAGAAGGAGCCTAAATTTTTCTCACGATACCTATCCATGAATGTCTTTCTGCTAATGGCTCCAGAATATAAAACAAGGCCTCGTAAACCTAACACTGTGCCGGGTGCTGACAAGGAGAGGTCGGAGACAAAGTCGAAACAAAATGTCCTGCCTTATCTAAAATTTTAAAAGCTCCAGGTGTTCCTCTTACAACAAGCAGGGAATAGCGTTCATGTGATGTTTAATTCTGCAAGTGAAAATTATTAGCAGCACGTCTAATATGTAGCGGTGACACCTCACCATTGTCAGCAGCACGCTGTCGCTGTGGCGCTACAGAACAAATATGCTTCACGCTACTGCAATAAATTGAACGGATCACAGACCTGTTTGTTGACGCGTTTAGAATACAGAAATAATACACCACTCACTCTAATGAATGATTACTGCCTTCCTTTGTGAACGTTTTTGGTTCAATCGAATGCTGTGTGTGTGATAACGAACACTGAACGTAGGTATGTATCATTTCAATTATTTTTTACTATTGAATATATTTTGCAATTCCAGTTATTCGTGGCGTGATACATTTCATTAGACACCCGAATAATTTTAACGAAGCAGCGGCTATATAATCAGTCGTTCATGCCTTCCGTTGATAGTTAACTCCTCAAAACCTTCCTCCTTGAATCTGACCGCTCTGTAATCTCCATATAGAAAAATGATTGTTTCTTTGTATGTCCTTCGTCGACTCAAAACTGCTAGACCGATTTTGCTGAAAAGTTCACATATTTATTGCTCCTTAGAGAGTTTAGAAAGTGGTTTGACCGATGTCCGATCGGTAATTCCGCGTAGGGGGTGACAAGGGGTGAAACCTAGAAAAATAGGGGAATGCAAGCAAATGGCAAGACAAGTCTGATCAGCGGGTTGTCTAGACAAGAGTATGAGAAGATTATGACATGGGAAGCAAATCTTCTACATCTGCCTTCTTCGATATATAATGGCATAAACGGTGAAAAGTTAAAATGTCGAAAATGAATGAGATTACGGGTGAACGTGTGTATGTTCCAGCATAGCTCTCAACCAAAGTTGATACACATATAACTTACTATCTGTAAAAATTATTGTAGCGCTAAGAAACCACTAGCGTCCGACTCGTTGGCTGAATGGTTAGCGTACTGGCCTTCGGTTCAGAGGGTCCCGGGTTCGATTCCCGGCCGGGTCGGGGATTTTAAACGCTTCTGATTAATTCTTCTGACTCGGGGACTGGGTGTTTGTGTGCGTCCCAACACTCTCCTCTTCAAATTCAGACAACATACCACACTACAAACCACCACAAAAAACACGCAATAGTGATTACATCCCTCCATATAGGGTTGGCGTCAGTAGGGGCATCCGGCCGTAAAACAGGGCCAAATCCACATGTGCGACCCAGTTCGCACCCGCGGCCTCACAGGTGTGGGGAAAAGTGGTAGGAAAAGAAGAAGAAGAAGCTAAGAAACCACTAGCATCCCCCAAGGGAAAGGGCTGACATGTAATGATCTGGAAATGTCCGATATTATTGGCGAATATATAGTATTTGGGGTAGCTGAGATGATCTGTGACACTCAAGATGCGGTTTAAGTCAAAATTCATTCCCAATCGGTGTGGGGGTTAGAGGGTGTGAAAAAAGGATGTCCAAAATGACCGGGATTATGGATGTACGTTCCAGCCTAGCTCTCAATCAAACATGGTACACATATGACTTACTGTTTGGGAGAGGAAACTGTGGGGTAAGGCACCCCCACGAGTGCGGGTGGAAAGGGGATGAAATATTAAAATAATAGAAAACGACCCATATTAAATGTGGAAACGATCCATGTTAATAAATAAATAAATAAATAAATAAATAAATAAATAAATAAATAAATAATAAATAAATAAATAAATAAATAAATAAATAAATAAATAAATAAATAAATTTCTTTGAAATAAACGGTTTAGAAACATCTACGCGGTTGAATTAACAAATGCGAGTGAAGCCGGGGGACACCTGCTAGTGAACTATATTTCTGACGGGGTCTTACTATCTCGAGTACAGTTTCTGAGGAGAGACAACTGACACTGATCAGATTCACTGCTCTTAGTTCACAGGACAACTTTGTTTGCAACTTCGAAACGTGTCGCTTTATACCGATCTAATACCCTACATATAAATAATGCACAGTAGAGTTTTCCACCTATTCAATACTAAGTTGACCGAGCTCGATAGCTGCAGTGGCTTAAGTGCGGCCAGTTTCCAGTATTCGGTAAATAGTAGGTTCGAACCCCACTGTCGGCAGCCCTGAAAATGGTTTTCCGTGGTTTCCCTTTTTCACACCAGGCAAATGTTGGGGCTGTACCTTAATTAAGGCCACGGCCGCTTCCTTCCCACTCCTAGCCCTTCCCTGTCCCATCGTCGCCATAAAACCTATCTGTGTCGGTGCGACGTAATGCAAGCTGAAAAAGGTCATCAGCAGAGAGCGCCTTGCCAGCGATCCCTAGGGGCTTCCCGACATTCGAGAAAACGTAACAGACTTTGCGGGTGACTACAGTGAAGGAAAGTACTTGTTAGTTCATTAAATGTTGCGCTCTATCGGTACTTTATTTGTGGCCCTCGTTTTGAGAGATTCAGTCAAAATTGTACAAATCATCTGTATAACTGAAAGTAATTTAAATTAATAGAATCCATCGCGGGGTAGATGCCCGATAATAACGAATATAAAAACGTATTTTAAAATTACAATTATATATAATGAAATGTACTTTAATCCCTTATTGATTAATCAGTGGGCTGAACTTCTGCGGCCTCTCTAGTGTCAATTACGCTCTGCTTAGTGGATTCGAACTGTGAGAGAAAATATAAAGGAATACAGATCATTTTTTTTTTTTTTTTTGCTAGGGGCTTTACGTCGCACCGACACAGATAGGTCTTATGGCGACGACGGGATAGGAAAGGCCTAGGAGTTGGAAGGAAGCGGCCGTGGCCTTAATTAAGGTACAGCCCCAGCATTTGCCTGGTGTGAAAATGGGAAACCACGGAAAACCATCTTCAGGGCTGCCGACAGTGGGATTCGAACCTACTATCTCCCGGATGCAAGCTCACAGCCGCGCGCCCCTACGCGCACGGCCAACTCGCCCGGTACAGATCATTTTGGTGTAGACTCGTACCCAGAGAGTAATATCAGAAAATATGAAAGATTATTTCATGAAAGACTGAAGGACTATGTCTTCTTCTTTGACCTGAGACTTTGGCGTGCCCCATCGAGCGATACGAGGTTAATGAGAAAATAACAAGCAGCCTCATCTTGGATCGAGAGAAAATTGAATTATGGCACGACAACTTTCACTCTTAGGTTAATAATGGCGGGAACATAAGTAGGTACTTGAGCTCGGGCTATTACATGACCACGCCCTGGGGAACGAAAGAACTCTTCTTTCACGACTTCGGTGAACAAGAAAAATTTCTTTACTTAATTATAATGAAATTAATTATAATGAATAATGGGCTATCCCTCGTAGACAAGTAGGACTGTAATTAATTATAATACAAAAAATATGAATGACGAAATTAAATAAATAAATAAATAATTTCGTGTGGCTATTTCTAGCCGAGTGCAGCCCTTGTATGGCAGACCCTCCGATATGGGTGGACAGCATCTGCCATGTGTAGGAAATTGCGTTTTATTGTGGTGAAAGATAGTGTTATGTGTGAGTTGCAGGGATGTTGGGACAGCACAAACACCCAGCCCCGGGCCATTGGAATTAGCCAATGAAGGTTAAAATCCCCGACCCTGCCGGGAATCGAACCCGGGACCCTCTGAACCAAAGGCGATTACGCAGACCATTCAGTCAACTAGTCGGACAATGCCGAAATTGAATAAAGTCGAAATAAATTAAATATAATAAAAGAAAAATCAATTAAAACTATTATGATATATGTAAATGTGAGTGGTGCTTAAAATTTAATGCAATTTGAAAAAACACAACAGTTAAGATTTTTGAAGTAATCTACCAGGCTCTCCGCAATAATACAATAGTTGTGAGTAAGAGCATCAGGTTTACGTATGATCCTCACCGGTGCATAAAATGTCCAAAGTGCTTCTTTGAAACTGCGAATAGCCCGTTACCTACTGATATTTTCAGGAAGGAGGTTCCACTCACAAGTAATCTGAATGAATTATCGCGAAGAGCAGTTCTGCAGCACGGATGGATTTATTAGTAGATCTTATGTTGAGACTGCGATACGATGAGAGGTATTTGTAATATGAAATAAGGTTAAATTCCTATGAAGGATGAAACTCTTTATGGAGATGGCTTACATTTTCTGACTAGCTTGTCGATTAACGTCTTCTTTATTACTGTTGCTCTCTCTGGAGCATTGGGCCTTGGCGAAATTTCCCCACACAGTACGGTTCCTGGCCATTCTCTTAACTTCACTCCAGGTCTTCTTCACCTCAGGGATTTCCTTTCCGACCGTCCCCTTGCGGGCCTTCCTGGGTCGACCTTTCCAGAAACCAATGTTCGTTATCCAAAGCTCGCCATCAGATTATCCGTTAGGTTATGTAATTTTGCTTCAGTTTCTATAATCAAACTATTTAAGAAGAGGGAGTGAAGAGGTCGAGGCAACTTTAGAACTCTGGAGAAAAGCTTTGGGGACAAACAGACTCAGAATAAGCCGTAAGAAGACGGAGTATTCGTTCTGCAACTTTGCCAAGCCAGAAATTCGATGTCCACTTAATACAATTTTCTTATCGGGTGGACCACTGCAAATGGTGAATTAATTCAAGTACCCGGGCTCAGTTATTACAACCGATACGAATAATGATGACGTGAAGCATAGCATCAACGTTCATGGCGTTTGCTGACAGGCGTTTTATGTGACAGAAGGATTCCTATAAAGCTTGTTAGACCTGCCCTCACTTACGGCTCCGAGTATTGGACAAGGCAAAAGAAGCATGATCAGGAAATGCATGTAGGGAAATGCGGATGTTGTGATGGTCAGCGAGTGTCAACCTCTTGGACCGAGTGTGCAGTGATCATGTACGAGGATCATCAGGGAGACAATCTAGGAGCGGCAGTTGCGCTGGTACGGACGTCGAGAGGAAAGTCATCCCGTTAGGAGAGCTCTTGCAATCTAGGAATCAAGGAGAGAAGAGCACCATGGTGACGTACAGCCGAAACGGCCTTCCAGTGGCGGAGACATCCAACCGCATGAAGGACTCTCTAAGGATCAGAAGAGGAGACACTGACTGATACCTGGGAGTCTCCATTTTGGGCACACATACAGCCAGGAAAAAAGAATAAGAAGAATAAGAAGAAGAGCGAGTGATTAACCCACTGGTCCCGAGTACTTTGATAGGGCTGCTATCTTAACCCTGAGCCACCATACTGATCTTATGTCGGGGTTTCTTCGCTTAGCCTTTGAAGTTCCCACTTCTAAATGCAAGGCAGCAGTTCCTGGTCTATTTATCCCGAATAGGAGGGTTGCCTCTTCCGCCCGTTCCAACGTTGCGAAGTTCCTCTTCTCGCTGCCGTTGCTGTCTTCACCGTACCCTGACAACCAGGTCAGCTGAACCAAGGTTTTTTTTTTAAGGAGGTGTTACTCCTCTAAAACTCAGCCTTTATCCTGACTTGTGACAGGCGGAGCTTGGCTTCCCAAATATTGGGCACAGGTTGGTGTAGTGTGCCGTGCATTATTTCCGTTTAAAATCATCATGAAACCACATCGTATATAAATCCCTCCGATTCTACTGAAATTTCGTAGCTTTTACTTTGCAAAGATCACTGAAAATGCCACTTTCCATAACAGACAAATTTAGGAATAAGACATGTGTTTGCTTTAACCTAATACAATTTGTAAAATACATGGCCAATGAATTAACTGCCGCATACTACTTTATTAAAGCGAAATGTTAAAGTATGCTATGCTGCAAGATTTTCGACCTATTTATTAGATGTTAAAAATATTAAAATATGTTAGTATGTAGTGTGTTATAGAAGTTGTGTTCGCGATCCCTGGCTTAGCGTATGCACGGTGGGACGGATTTCTTGTCGGGGCATGATAGGTGGTTGTTACATGGTCAAAGTACCGTAGTTTACAGGCGTATATACATTTTGACCACGTTGAAATCTGCTCAATAACTTGCGCCCACCGTCTTTATAAATCGAATCAATATAGTCGAAATGAGGGAAAATCAGGACGTGTAACAACATTTTGTTTAGGTTTATCAGGAAATAAGTATTCATACTCGCCCAGAGTGAGCAATGCAGAAAATGTATTCTGGGTGATGTTCCATGACATGTTATCATCGAAAGTAACGCCTAGGAGTTGGCAGTTAATGAGAATTATATGAACAATATTTATTTTTCACCAATTAGGCCGCCTTGGTCTTAATGTCGGCACTTAATTTCCCTCTAAGACGTAACAGAGGAACAGGCCACACGGAGTGAAGCCCCTGTGGGTGGGGGCGGTAGAATAACACACACGGTATCCCCTACATCTCGTAAGAGGCGACTGAGAGAGGCCCTAGGGGCTCTGAGGTCGGGAGCGTGGGTCGGCGACCACGAGGCCCTGAGGTGAGTACAGGCATTGCTTCCATTTACTTATGCCAGGCTCCTCAGTTTCTTTTGCCCTATCCGACCTACCTTCGTAAACATTTGTTCTTTTCCAACCTCGACGCCTTACGTTTTCACGTCCTTCGTGGCCCTTATCTTTCTTTGGCCGATACCTTCATTTTTCTCTCTAATTAGTTTTATTTAGATTATGGTTGCCGAGTTGTACTTCCACTTGAAACAGTAGTCACCACCACCGTACGAAGTGAAATAACAATCCTTCAATTTATATCTTTAAACAATTCTGAACTATTTATATTTTAGATTAGAAAGCTTATTCCCTTCACAGGACCGTCATGGTGGATGCTACACGTACCCCAATATTTACACTGAGTTACTACCAAAACACTTGTCTGTTGAATGCCAACATCTTGGGTTTAGAGAGGTTGCAAACATCTTTGATATCCTAAATGGGGAACAAATCCGACGTGAAATATTTAGCCGTTAAAGTAACGTATCGGCATGGACACGTTGGTTCTCTCCTCACTTCAGCCATCCTAAATTTCTTTCTTTTTTACGAAAGGAATGTAGTTTGTCGTACAATAAAACATTTCCTATGTTCGTCTTCATTCCTTGCCATACGCTCCATTTCTTACTACCTTTTTCTCCTGGAGGACAACAGCAGAATGTATCTTTCTCGCATGACAGATGTGTATATTGTGTCTCCTTCCACATTTCTTCCGTCTCTGCTCTCTCAATTCGACAATAAGCGAGTTCCTGTTTGAATATATATCAAACATCTGTCCTAGAATTCGAGAAATATGTGCGCAAGAACATCTTCCCGAGGGAGGAGGAATAAGGCTTGTAATGTATCACACAAGAATTTATTGTATGATAAAAAGAGGAAGATTCACATGCAGTAGCATTGTCCAAAATATGCATCCAGCTATGCACTAAAAGTTTTAAAATACACACTTAAATATCCAGTAAGAAGTTCAGAACCTTGCACTTAAATTTGCACGAAAAATTGCAAGTAATTTATCAAGATCTTTTAAACAATAGCGATACAATGAAGTTTAATATGCCGTAAGAATAATGGTCCAGAAGGTAGAGAAAGATATATTAAAATTATCATAACATTAATTTACATTTATAAATCGCTACAGATTTACTACAATATTTTAAGAATTGTTTCCATAGTTCAAATCACAAGAGAGATTTTATCAGTTTTTCGGCTGTGAAGGAAGAGCCAGGAAATACAACCCGGTTTGCAATAAACGAACATTAAGCAGTAGATCTTGTAATGGGGGCGAACTCAAAACTAAGAACTCTTGAATGTTCCCCAACATTTAATTCAGAGCCCTTCTGCCCTCTCAGTAAATATGCACCTTTTTGTACGTGGATCAGTTTTCGGCACACCGTTCTGAACATTTCAAAAAATATTCAGGTTGATGCTGCCTTTAGCTTAGCCTTCAGATCTGTTACAACTGTCAAGGGTCGCTAGTTAATGTCAAACATGGCACAATACGTACATAAAACTGTCCATTATTCATTACTGTTCATTGAAAGTGAGGAAATGTGCGGTTCTTAATTTGATCGAGTAGTTCATATTATAGCATTGATTTGATCGCCACATTCCGGCCGATTAATATTGTATTCTGAGAAAAATGCTGACGCCATTGTAATGATCTATGTCAAGTCAGTTGGGAAAACCTCAAACACAGTCTTTCTAAGGGTGCAAAAACAGGAAGTAGGGAGTGAGTTTCTGCCATTGTAATGAAATCTGTCCAACTCGATTGTCACTGACAGTAGGCAAGGGTGCCTGCTATTCCAATGACAATTCCCTAACACTGCCTTCACATGAGAAACGACGTACGGTGACCTACCCGTCGCTGCGCAATTTAATAAAATCTTACTCACAATGTGTGCACTACTTCTGTATACAATGTAGAATTCCGTAGCGAAGCACGAGTATATCACCTACTCTATAATAAGGGGAGGGATTTTAAATAGTACCCTCTAGATTAATGTCACTGCTTATTTCATTGAACGAACGTTGCAGACTGAAATCAGTTCAGTGGCTTGCGAGTTCACCCTCCACATACACAGTCATAATCCTTTCATCTAGATGACATTATTGCAGAAGTGGAAGCGAGGATTAAGAAGAACGAGGTAATAAAAACAGATCTGATGCACACAAAGAAACAGAAAATTAAACATCGTTTGTAAAGCGCAGCGCGATTTTAAACACATAACTTGACTTGACTTTAAACAGTATTTTTCTAACGCACAGTTAAGAGGTTCTGTTTAGGAAATCCAAAGTTTGAATCGTGCTGCTCTCTGTGCACCGTATTTCTTGTACATGCAAACAGTTATCTTACAGAACACTAATAACTTTCCCTGATTTCTTAATTCTGGTACCTCAAGGCAGACAATGCTCCAGTAAAATTTCAATGATAAATGGCTACGTTTTGCTGCCCTTGTAAAGACAGAATATAGAGATAATCTTCTCTGCAGAACAGAAATACAGACAGTTCTTAATCATCTGTTATCCAGATAATGTTCATAACAGATGACTGTTTTCCATGAAAAGGTTGAACTAGATTTGAGACACGCGAATTTTACGAATACACCCCAGATCGTTCTGTGTAATAAGGGCGTGACCTCCTGCTACCTTCTGGGAACCGCAGTTTGTGTAACACTTTCCCTGAATCACGATAGAGTATTCATGAGCTGACATACATTCCCTGAAAAATGAATTAGGAAGCAATTTTCTCCCATAAACATCTCGTTCACGTCATATAACATATAATAAATGTCTATCCGCCACTTGATAACAAGTAAACAGGAACTGAGGCATTGCCCACCTTCATGGAGAGATGTTTTAAACGTTCGCGTATGGCCCGACGGATCCCTGATTCGATTCCTGACTTCATCGGCGAATTACCCTGGTTGGGGGCTGGGTGATTTTTGTCGTCTTCAGCATTAGAGTTGAATTTATCGTATATAGACACTCATCCTCATCAGACGAGCAGGTCACTTATTGGGCGTCAACTTCAAAGGTCTGTGCGGAGGCCATATGTTATTGTTGTTATTATTATGATTATAATTAGAGCCCGGATTTGTATGCGTTGATAGGTTAGAATGCAATCTTACTGAAGCGAGAATTTATGTTACTCTACGTACATTTCGAAACAACGGGCTAGCTGAGCCTTCCCACTGGCCAGAATAATTTGCATTCTAACATATTACTGCATAAAATTCCGATTTATTATTATTATTATTATTATTATTATTATTATTATTATTATTATTATTATTATCTTTCCGTTATGGCATAATAGGAACAACGTGCCAATAAGAATTCCTCAGACTTTGATATTCCCTCTTTCTTTCTTTCCTTTTTTCTTCCCAATACTCTTTCATCCTTTCGCTCTGATTCTTCTCTCTCTCCCCACAGATCACTTATTGAGAGTTTTAACTTCCGTTTCTCCTTTAATTCCTTCTATATTTAACATTTTATTTCTAAAAATACATCTTTCTGTGATTTCTGGTTCTGTTGCATTATTTTGTTCCAGATCTTTCTTAACTTTTTGAATCTAGGTTGCCGTTGATTTTTTACAAATGTGTTTGATATACATTTTAACAAGAATAAATGTTATGGCTGGGGATCATCTGAAAATCTGTGTAACCTGACGCGGCAAAATTTGTGACGGAAGTGTAATCACAGGAACCGTGCAGGCTGTGATATAAAGTATTGTTACCTAACAACCGTGCAGGCTGTGATGTAGGGTATTATTACCCAGCAACCGTGCAGGCAGCGATGTAAAGTATTGTTACGTAGCAACCGTGCAGGCTGTGATGTGAAGTATTGTTACCTAGCAACCGTGCAGGCTGTGATGTAAAGTATTGTTACCTAGCAACCGTGCAGCCTGATGTAAAGTATTGTTACCTAGCAACCATGCAGGCTGTGATCTAAAGTATTGTTACCTAGCAACCGAGCAGGCTGTGATGTAAAGTATTGTTATCTAACAACCGTGCAAGCTGTGATGTAAAGTATTGTTACCTAGCAACCGTGCAGCCTGATGTAAAGTATTGTTACCTAGCAACCATGCAGGCTGTGATCTAAAGTATTGTTACCTAGCAACCGAGCAGGCTGTGATGTAAAGTATTGTTATCTAACAACCGTGCAAGCTGTGATGTAAAGTATTGTTACCCAGCAACCGTGCAGGCTGTCATGTAAAGTATTGTTACCTAGCAACAGTGCAGGCTGTGATGTAAAGTATTGTTACCCAACTACAGTGCAGGCTGTGATGTAAAGTATTGTTACCAAGCAACTGTGCAGGCTATGTATTATGATTGGTGGCCATCTGAAATTACCAATCGCAATCGATGGCCATGACTGAGAGATATATTTATGATCAATTCAATTTTGCAAAGAGAAAAGTAGTCTCCTACTTTTTCTTAATTTTGTTAATTTACTCTCTTCTCATCCATCCTAATATGCGCCCAAAAACTAGCAGATCACTTTTTTATTGCTTCCATTATGTTTTGTATTTTCCGCATTTCTTAGGCATGGAAAGCAAGGTATTAAGGCACTTTTAGTAGAACGCCCAGAGTATTTAACTTACGATTATGTCGAATGTCTTAATTGATTGATAAGAGAAGGCTAGCTGATGCAAGAAAAAATACAATCTGAAACTTAGTTTTATTGAAATAGCGTTTCAAGGTAAATCAGAATCAGTGCTAAATATGTGACGTTACACATATACTCTGTTGTAAGATGGCGCTGTGTTGACTCGCGCATGCAGATGGAGGTTGCCTGCCGTTGTGAATACATCGTGGTCAGTTGTGTAGAATAACAAATTTAATAATGGAAAACAGAGATTGATTCGTAATATGTAAGTCTACGATATCCTCAAAATCCTGCGGCCATTACAGCCTACCGCCAATTGTTTGTTAATCTCTTTTCACCCGTCCTTAATATGTCAGTCTGCTTTATCTATGTTCTCTGTGTTCTGATACATTTACATAGAACATCTTAATTTGCTGGTCTGAGTTTTGGCGCTGGCCTTCTGACCCCAACTTGGCAGGTTCGATCCTGCCTCAGTCCTCTGGTATTTGAAGGCGCTCGAATACGCCAACCTCATGTCGGTAGATTTAATGGCACGTAAATGAACTCCTGAGGGACAAAATTCCGGGACCTCTGCGCCTACGAAAGCCGCAAAAGTAGTTAGTGGGACGTAATGCAAATAAAATTATTATTAATTTTTAATCTCCATAATTCTATATTTTTCATGGACCCAACTTTTTCTAAGTATTCTTATTTCTAATATTTTATTATTATTATTATTATTATTATTATTATTATTATTATTATTATTATTATTATTATTATTATTATCATTATTATTATTATTTCTGGATTTCTGGTGTTTTGTCGAGATATGAATCAGAATTAACCAACTGCAGTTTAAATAATCGATCTTGCCAGAAGTCGAACTCACCGGGTGAGTTGGCCGTGCGATTAGGGACACGCAGCTGTCGCACTGCATTCGAGAGATAGTGAGTTCGAATCCCACTGTCGGCAGTTTTGAAGATGGTTTCCCGTGGTTTCCCAATTTTACACGAGGAAAATGTTGGGGCTGTACCTTAATTATGTGCACGGCCGATTGTTCACCACTTGTAGCCATAAGACGTATCCGCGTCGGTGTGACGTAAAGCAAAGTAGTAAAATGAAATCGAACTCGGGTCTGCCTGTACTGGAGGTGACTACGCTATGGATCCGAGCCCTTCTTCCTACTTTACACACCGTAATTAGTGACATTTGACTCTCGATAAGCCACAATGAACTGTGAAGAGAATGACCCGGGTTTGATCTTGAATTGCGATGACGTTAGGTCGTTCATCTGTTGTCTTAGAACATTAAGGTGCAGGTATCTTATCAATCGATTTCAAGCTAAGTACACGAGGATGATGACAGAAGCATCACAAGCTCACCACTTGTTTACAGTACACGTTTTTCGTTCTTTCTCTCCTGTTAATGCTCGTTTTTATTGCTCTGTACGGAATGTGAGCTGGGAGATGTCGCTCGTATTGTTCCTAGAATTCCTTTGACTCCCACATGAGCCTATGGCCATTGTTTGATTGCGGGTGGGATATTAATATAGATCGTCCGTCCACGGACTGGACGACTTGACGACGATGTTTGTTGGAATGTTGGCCACCGCGTACAAGAATTCCCTCTAATATTAATGATTTGTTCTCAGTTCCGTCGCTGGAGACTTACAGTGTTTACCGTCCACTCCGAGCAGCAGCAGGTCTCAACAACCAATGATTTCAGGAACAGGAGTTTGAACAGTTCTCCCTACAGAGCGGTCTGCATTGTAGGGTATGCTTTCGGATTCAGGATATTCTATTTGCAAACTGGAGAGTTTAATGTTTGACGAGCCCACGCACACGGCCTGACTACCCAAAAGCTGGGTTTTATTCCTGAGATTTTTGAAGAAATTGAACTAAAATAAGGAAATATTTCCCGGTACGAAAGTCGGGCACAATGGCAGGAGGGCATTGGCGGTGATGAGACGAAGCCTAATGTGGAGACAGGTTTACATTTTTTTAATAGCTCCAGTGGTGTGATCATGTATTGGAGGAATGGAGGAGGATAGTGTAGGAATGACTCAGTCATGGAGGGGAGGACAATCTTAGGTAGATGATGTCCACGAGTTAGACTTTAATGTTTTATGGATAAGAGGTATGGAACTAACCGATATTAGAGAGTTATTAGAAATGGAGAATTGTGGAAGCGTTTATTTAAATCACAGGTTCTCGCACACTAAACGCTGAAAGGGACGACAGTACTTAATGAAGAAGTATCTAGAAGTATGCTTGTGATTATATCACAGAACTGAAGATAACTACCGCAACTGTGTTTCAATCATTTATGGCTATTAGTTTCAACATAGCCGGCCCAGTGGTGTACAGGTAGCGTGCCTGCTTCTTGCCCAGAGAACTCCGCTTCGGTTCCCAGCCAGGTCACGGATTTTTATCAGGATCTGAGGGCTGAATTGAGGTCCACTCAGTCTACGCGATTACAATCAGAAGCTATCTGACGGTGAGATAGCCGCCCTGGTCTCGAAAGCTCAGAATAACAGCCGAGAAGATTCGTCGTGCTGACCACACGACACCTCAAATTCTGTAAGTTCTCGGGCTGAGCAATGATTGTTGGGCTACGGGGTTTGGTTTGGTTTCAGTTTCAACATAATTTGGCGCTCAACTGTGTGCTCTTATTTTTCTCCTTCTTCTTTCTGGTCGTCCTCAATTGCCTGGAGACGGTACTTTGTAAGAATTTAGCCCAGTGCGTCCTCTGATGTCAACCTCATGTGGAGGGTGTATTCATTCTGGCGTGTTTCTGTGAAGTTGTTAGTGTGATGTGTTGTGGTATATAAATGAATGTATCTACCAAGGTGAACATGAAACCTCAGCCCCCAAACTATACGAATTAACCAGACGTGGTTAAAATCACTAACAGGACCGAGAATCGAAGTCGTAACTCTCTGAATTAGAGGTGACTATGCTGGCATCTGGACTCTTTGCCACTCACCATTCCACCGTGATTTTAAGAAATTTCCAAGCGCTTGTGGCTAAATATTCCTGCAGGAATAGGCTGGACAAATTACACTGACCTGAGAGATTAAAGTTGTGACATTATTTGGAATGTCAATCTATATTTAGATTTCCATAACCGAGTTTCTATAACGGCTCTTCATGTGCAAAGGCATATTCCCCAGTACTGCTTCCATTTTAAGTACTTCCGTACGTAAGTTATTGTATCCTTATATCATTCAGCCTGCTTTGCATTTGCCAATTTTAGTACTACAAAAACTGGAGAATTGGTGTGAAGACTTTGGAGAACAAAATCCCATAAAACAAGTCATCATCAAACTCATAATTTTCATTTCTGAGAGATATGTATACGTCTGTTCTTGTGTTTGTTCTATGTACATTACAATTACGCAGGCTACTGACATTTTTAATACGTCGCGTTATTCATAATCAAAGCAGCTTATACACTTCTGCTCGATGTCAAGTGAGCAGTCGCTCTAGACCGCTTAAAGTGACGACAGAACTGAAGTATCTCTGCCCCAAATTTACTATGAAATTTCCTCAAACCTCTAAGGTACGAGTTACTATAACTATTACCGTTTATACAACTCCTTGCATGAGCATACAGCAGGCAGGAGATAATTGGTATTCGTCGCTATTCCAACCAATTACAACATGACATTTCTGGCCTGACTAATCACTTCTAATCAGAAATACATATAACAATCACTTTGATATAGAATGCTGTCATTCCATAGATTTTAAATATTGGCATCCGATGTATAACACACACTGAAATATACGATTCAGTCTGATGGAAGAAGGTAATTTTAATTCAAAAGATGACTCAACTCAGGCTTTCCTAAATTTACGCTGACAGACCTAATGTCTATATTCATCATGGACCTAGGCTATCAGTGTTGTCTACTGAACGAAACGATCAGGTACAAATAGATGCCTAAAACTAGGGGAAGGGTTATTTTTGATGTTGCCGATTATACAAATATTTATTCCAGATATACTGGAGAGGAATGCTAAAGTTTATGCAAACTTTTCTACACAAGTATTATGGTACTTGTTTAACAGCTCACTAACTAATTGAAGGTTTTCCGCGACGTAAGGATGGGAAAGGTCCAGGATTGGAAAGGTAGTGGCCGTGGCCTTAACGAAGGTACAACCTCAAAAGCTGCCTGGTGTGAAAATGGGGGACCACGGAAAACCACCTTCAGTACTGCCACCGTCGCATCGACACAGAGAGGTCTTATGGCGTCGATGGTACAGGAAAGGGCTAGGAGTGGGAAGGAAGTGGTCATGGTAATGAAGGTAAGGAAAACCAAGGAAAAACATATTCAGGGCTGCCGACAGTGGGGTTCGAACCCACTATATCCCGAATACAAGCTGATAGCTACGTGACTCAAACCACATGGGCGGCCGCTTGCTTGATCTCTGTTCATAATGAAAATTGCATTAAAGCACATTAATGCTCACAGTTTAATTACTGTTTGTAGTTCCTTTGTTTCATAATCAAATAAAGATAAGGTATTAAGGAAAGGACTAGAGACTTTCCAGTTGAAACGTTTACGTTTCTTCTTGCAGTGCGCATCTCCTGAATGTAATCTTTATAGATGCTATAAAGGCAGACAGCAGATAAAGTCAAGAGCACGTTTCCTATATGCGGGCAGCTCAAGCTTCCGTTTCTTCCGATATCTGCGCCAGACAATTGAACTGAAAATATAAGGGAATGAGAAGGCAGAGGCGACTACACACCAGATAGCGGCCAGTGCGTTTAGAACACAGGATTCAGAAATATCACCTGCTTTGAAACAGATATTTCTAATTTTATTAGTTAAATTACTTTATAAATAAAGGTTGCATTATTATTTTGGTGCCATAGATAGTTGCATAATTCTAATATTAATATTTTGAGAAAACTTTGGTCGCATCCAATTCATTCTTCTTGGTTTCAAGAATACTGTCTCATGTACTCAGTGAAAACTAAAGCACTGGATTCTCAATTATCTTGGGATTATGTGGATTAACGCTCGTTTTTCGCCAGATTGCCCTTTCTGACGCATTGGCTATGGAAGTGGATGTATTTTCATTACGTGTTTTTACTAATGTGATGCGATGTTCTAAATGGAGACGTGTGTTAAGACAATCACAGGTACTCAGCTAGACGAATTAACCAGACAGTGTAAAAATACCTAACCCGGGCAGAAATAAAACGATGACCGCTAACCCACGCGGAGCCAGATGATGCATCTGTATGATGTTCTGTATAAACTGCTGAACTTTTGATGTCCTTCTAGGTGCCACCATTTTATCTGGGGGACTAAAGGCTGTTCGTATCACCCTTTAGAACGCCTGGAAGGTATGCATGTACACTCAACGGCGTGGACGGACGAGTTGCCGGCTTAACTCCTAGCCATTCCAGTGTCAGGGCACATGTGTTATCACTGCTGTAGAGCGGGCTGTGGCGTCCCCAGGCTGAATATTCCTGCAGTATAGGGTTACAATGCCCCAATAATTATGATAGTTATTTCTCAAGGAAAAGGGGACTAGGAAACCTGAAAACTAGCGCACGATTAGTGTAGTATCTCACGGTTGCAAAATTATAACACACACTATTTACGGAAGAATGGAAATGAATTTCAGCCCTGAGAATATCAGTTCGGCTTAAGAAGAAACGTAGGAAGACGTGAAGCATTCACGTCTGATATTAAAATATCGGTTTAAGAAGGACAAACCCACGCGTATTGCATTAGTAGATGCAGAAAAGTTATTCGATAACGTTGGTTGGATCAAGCAATTTGAGCATCCGAATGCGATGGTGATGCGATCTGCACTCTGTATAAAATCCGTCCGCATTGATAAGAATTGGAGGCAGTAATCCACAAAGCAATGGGGCAAGGTTGAGGTTTATCCCCTCCGCGTGTGTGTGTAGGGGGGAGGGTAAAGCAACACCCACGGTATCCTCTGCCTGTCGATAAAGGCGACTAAGGGGAACCCAAGAGATCTTAACTAGGGAGTGTGGGTGGGTGATCACGGCGCCCTTAGCTGTGTCATGACATAACTTCCACGTACCTATGCCAAGCTCCGCATTTTGTCTATCCTATCCCAACTTCCTTGGTCAACACTTGTTATTTCCTCACTCTGACGATATTAGAGCATTCGAGCCCTAGAGAGTTTTTCATCTTCACGCCCTTCGTGGCCCTTGTGTCTCTTTGGCTGATAGCACCATCTATGGAAGTGTCCGACCCCTTCAACTTTTCCCTTTGATTAGTCGTAATAGAGGATGGTTCTCCAGTTGTACTTCCTCTTAAAACAATAACCAGTTTCAATTTTTGTATAGAATATATTGCTTACACAAGATAACATAATCTTCCTTTTCAGCCACTTTTCCGACACACTGCTCATGCCACTGGTGCAAAATCTGTCACACATATTGAACTAGCTTCGTCTTACAGCCAAATGCCCTTCTAAACGCCAAGCATGTATGGAGGGTAATAATTTTTCACAATTGAAAATTTCTGTGGCTGCTAGTGTGGTGCGGAAGAGTGTCAGGACAGACACTAATATCCAGCCCCAAAGTGAGGATAAATAACTCAGCGCGGTTAAAAACTCGATATGGTCGGGGATCGAACCAAAAGGCCTCCACGCTGATCATTCAGTCAAGTATGTAGAAATAGATGTAAAACATTCCAAGCGTCTATATAGGAGCCTTTATATGAAATGAGCATTGGAAACATTTAAACTTGCAGTGACATTTACCTCATGTCAGTGCTACAGTGTCTCTGATTCGACCCATTTTCTCGCCCCGTGCACCTTCAAGCGACGTGCACGAGCACTCATCTCTTTGCTCAGCTTCCTGTACCGATAATTGTGGAACAATGCTGGGGATACTTGTTGATCAGGCTGTAGTCTGGCAGGCGGAAACTCCGGGGGCGAACTTTACGATGTGGCTACAGCAGGTTTATAAAACTAGGACGCTTGGCACGACACGCTACTGCAGGCCTTTTTAGCCTAGGTCGTTCCCTTATAACAAGAATACGTGTCAGCATTCAATATACAAGGCCAGTTTCTTTATTAGTGGAAGTTGTTAACTACCACCGGTACAAGAGACATATCTCTATCAAATGTCAAAAGTCCAACCCTGCATTTATACAGAACTCGTTGCTAGCGATGTGGAAGTCGTATTATTCCCATTGCAGCACTTGTTCCTTGATGGTCGCAATGAAGACGTCCATCAATTTCCCAAAATTATATTTATTTCTTAATTTAATTTTACAATTTGCACCGACACAGATAGGTCTTACGGCGACGATGGGACAGGAAATGGCTAGGAGTTGAAAAGTAGCGAGCGTCGTCTTAATAAGGTACAGTCCCAGCATTTTCTTGTGTGAAAGTGGGGAAACCACGGAAAACCATTTTCAGGGCTCAAACTATCTCCCGAATGCAAACCTGATAGCTATGTGACCCAAACCACACAGGCACTTGCTGGGCTCAATATTACAGGGGTTAAGTCCGGTGAGTATGGAGGATGACAGAGCAGCATTTTCCAGTGCCATCGAGTGTGTAAATCAGCCACCTAAAAATTAATGGAAGAGCCTGCATAAAGTATTTTTGTTTCTTGTTCAACACGAGTGGGAGGTGATGTGGATTAATACGCCGCCTTCAAAGTCCTACACTTGAACCATCATCACCTTAAGATTACTGATTACTGATGTTCTGACTAGAGACGGGGCAGAAATGAAACTGTTGAACAAAACACTCTGTAATGACCGCTGTGTTGCAGGTAGTAGGCGTTAAGGCTCAGGTTTCCAAGAACGGTTACTTTCTGAAACTCTTCCATTGCTACCATGCTGTAGGTATTGGTCGCTAGTCAGTATGGGTGGCCCTGAAAGACGTCAGCGCCATCTGACCGATCATCGGTGCTCCAAATGCACAAATACTCAGAGGGAACGTGATGATTCTCACTAAGGTTGGAGCCGTTTAAATGTCCACAAATGTTTGTGGGAATTTTTATAGGAAAATGCATATTTTGGACTCCATACAAAAGAGGTGGTCTGTGGGCGATGACCATGTTATCCGCAGGCTTGTTTTCTTTAATTATTCACTACGGAGTATGACATGTCTAGCATCACTCGATTGTATTCCACTACGTTTAGTAAGATCTTGTACTCTTCCCCCAAGACCGAGATTATAGTTCTCGAGGTCTTCTGTAGACTCGAATAAAATTATAATCTTCTTCCGATTCCGGTCCTTGGTCTGTATTTGGCGCAATATTACAGTCGGTTCCTGTTTTTGACGACATTATGTGGAGCAATGTATTTCGTTCTGCATATTTATGAAGAGAACTGTACTTAAACGAACAAAAACACCCAGTCTCCGAGTCAGAGAATTAACCATACATAGTGGCCCGGCCGGGTATCAAACCGAACGCCATACGCTGCCGGATCAGAATAAATTTAGATTACCGTTATGTTCTGATGAACTTTCTTTAAAGTGTTATGCTTCATCTAAATTTCGCTTTAATATGCATTATAATTATATACACAATCATTCGATACACACTTTGATGTAATAATATGTTTCGATGTATTGAGCATTTATGCGGCATCCTGCAATAGTCTGGGGCATGAAGAGTTGCATACTGTTTTCGTATGTTATTTGTACTGTTGTTTCTCCAGACCTTCATATACATAATTTGTGCGGGATACATAACAAAGGAACTGCCGACGCGTTTTTCTAAACAGATGATGCAGTGCATCATCAGACGTCCGAACACATATATCGCAGTGCCTACATTTAGTTTACAACCACCGCAACTGAACAGTGATGTCGTGTTACTGTTAGGTTGTTATGTCGAATGTGTGCTGACATCTTCTGAGCCTTACGGTGAACTCAAAATAATGTGCTATATAAGTGAGTATGTTTTAATGTTCATTCAGTGTCCGAAAAGGAAAATATTGTTGGGGAAAATCTAGAGTGGCTAAGTAGTGTTCTGTAAGTGTGGAGTGCCCACCGTAAATTATTTAAATTGACATCAAGGTGACAACATAAATTAAAAAATATCCCATGCCAACCTCAGGGATATTTTTATGTAACACCTGGCTCAGAGGAATATCTAAGGAGCTTGGGCATTAGTTTGTGAACTGTTCACATATGTATGTATCCATGTTGTTCTTCTATAACTGATGTTTTATTCTATGCCACACGATTAATAATAATGAGTGAAAAATCCAGGATCGTCTTCCGAGCAATAACAAATAGTGTATCAGAACCGGGATTTCAAGGCGAGCCTCTGAGTACAGATATATATTGGTCCAATATTAACATTTATAGATGATAAGTTAATATGCAGCTGGAATTCAGCACAACAATCCCCTCAAACTAGAGAAATAGTGTTGCTCTAAAGCTGAAAAATAGATCGTACCGTACACTTCTGTGATATTCAGACAACTGTGTCTGAGCTTCACGGTGAAGCAGTGGGAGACGTTCCTACTCTACGAGAATTACTTTGGGAAGTTTAACGTCTTCATCTCCAGACAAGTAGTTGAATTACACGTGCCACGTCTGGACTAGATCATAGCAGTAATATCTTGGGAACGAGTTTACAGGTAGCGTTCGCTTACTATTGCTGAGCTTGCAACGAGCTCCTGGCAGAAGTTCCAGTATTTATAAAGAGATACGTAGAATCATTCGCGAGGCGATAGAAATTCCTAAACACACGAATAATGTTAACAAATGTGACGGCTGTGTACTGAGTAGATCATGGGCACCCTCCACATTCCCCGCGACTCTGGACGCCCTGGATTGAATTACATTTCTAACAGGGGCTCTCTGTCTTTAGTGTGGATTGACACTTGTTATTGCTCTGAAGACAATCCTGGTCACAGGAACGAAACGCGTCAGCAGATTATTAACATTACGCGACTTAATATCCACAAATTGATATGTTGTTAGTTGGTGATCGTGAAACTCTACGTATAAACTGGACACAGAACGAAAAAAATGAAAACAGGACTATTTTATGCTTTTACCGTAGAGATCTGTTAGTTAACTTAATACTGAAGTACAGAAGTAAAGAACAATACAGATTATATATTATCGTCTCCACAGATATATTTTGATTCCATTCTTGTCCTCATAACCTTTGTACTGTGACAAAAATTGGTGTGAAAATTAAAACCTTTAAGTGAAAATATTTGCCATTCTGTGGCAGTTTAAGGAACCATGTGCACAAAACATTCATGTACGGGTTTTTAAATGTGTTTATTGGATACAGTCTCGCCCCATGCCTGGGTTCCATTCCCGTGCAAATGGAGGAATCTTAAACGTTTAATTCAATCGGTTCACGAACTGGCTGCTTGCACCGTCTCTTAACAACTCACACATCATACACAACATTAGTCTGAACCACAACCTACAGTGTACAAGGGAGATGATACGTACACTTATATCCCTTGTAAGAGTAGCACCAGGAAAGCAATAGACACATACAATATTTACACCGGAAAATGACAGGTAACCCTAATTTTATTTGGATTTTAAGCTTATTTAATACACAGCCCATTGTTGAAATGGACGAATATTTTTTATGTTTTAAAGTTACTTACTGGAGTCTGTTAAATTGTCCGAATATCTACAGCTTTTTAAGGTTTATGAAAAATTAAAACAATTCATATTATGATTATGTATTTAGGATGTTAATGTATAAGGGGAGATCAAAAGGTTTTCTGTTTGACGGCCGTGCAGTCCTGAATGGAGATACCAATCAGGCAGAGTGAGAGTTGAGGCACTCATCGCACCGACGCACCAGGTTGAAGATCCTCGTGAGGTAAAACACCGTGAAGAAGTCCGTAACCAGCTGCTGCACAGGGAGCGTCGACACTTCAAGGCCTTTATCAGCGTGACTATCGCATGGGGAGAGATCAGGATCCACCGCCCACTTGTTGTCCGCAGTGGATGAGGCTAGACCCACGTCTTGTGTGGAAACGAAAACCGTACGGAACTTGGTGTAACATTCCACAAGGGTGCTTTTCGACAGACATACTGCCCCATACACAGTCTTCATTCTCCGATGGATGTCCACCGGTGTTTGTCCTTCGGCAACCAAGAACAGAAAAAAACAGCACGTTGGTCCTGTTTGGACGCATTCAGTAATAGTTCACGTGGCTGCACCCCGGCACGACACGACTGCCACACTAAGCCCTTTGTATACACATCCGTGCTTATATACCCACATCGGAGTCGCGCTATGTTGTATGTCTGCTGCAGCAACGCCCTACAACGGAAACGTTCTGAACACGCCTTATATTATGTATTCTGAGAAGTGCATTTTGAAATAATTACGGTGAGAATTAGAAGTAAACCATTACCAAATTCATTCAAATTCAGTTTTATATGAAGCTGAACAATTCACTGACAGAAAACCTCCAAGGGTGTTGCAAAGTAGAATTCTACCTCATCTTCCCGCAAGTCTAAGTAAGGTGCTCTCTCGTCATCTCACTCACGGAACCTTCAACGTACTCCTGAAGTTCCTTGGAATGTAATCAATCTCGTGAATTAAGCTAGGAATCTATTGTACGAATTTTCTACGTAATAAAGTGATGTCTAATAACTTCTGCTCAATTTAGGTTACTTTAAAGTAATGTTAATTAAGGAATGTTCACGTACGCTTTAAGTAACCGGAGGTGCAGTAATTACAGCTCATAAAGAAGTAAGAGTGGCGTCTCCTGGCAACCGATCCATCAAAGACTGTGTACAGGAAGAGATTCCTCCATCCCTCAACGTCATCCATCGATCACTTCCAGGTAATTACATTCCCTCCCCTTAGTGTGTCCACCCAGTAGGGATGATGTCATTAGCCTAGAAATAAATAATTTTCCGAAGAGTTTAAAATGTCACATCTTCACTTTCGGGTTTGATAAATTTCCTTACATAAATGTACTCATATAAGCTCACATTATAAGAAATTCCAATCTAAAGTTTACATGCCTTCTTCGAGAAATAAAAGGGGGTTAAAATATAAATGCATTTTTATCGCATCATACCTTTCTTTTCTTCTACAACACTACAGATTTCTCCATCAGCTTCGCAGAGGAAATATAGACAAATAAACATAAAAAAGGTTACGCAGTCGAGACTAACACTGCACTGCCTTACTTTAGCTGTGTCAACGCAGTATCCCCTCCCTTTGATCATCCCCCCTCCACCTTCCACAATCACCTGATCTCTCCCTTTCCTCTCTGTCCCCTCTCCCCTCACGGAAACCTGTACTAAGAGAAGGGAACTTCTCCCAGACTTCCCCGTCAGAATAGCAAGCGTAGGAGCATCCCATAACCCCTCCCCTCCCCATATATACATGAATCTTGGATACCGCTGCTCTTCTAAATCCAGGTGGCCCGTTAGCGCCGGAAGGAAGGTAATTATAGGCAACCATTCAAACAGGAGAGAGCACGAAGTGTTTT